>NW_007231622.1:716828-783698 GCF_000164805.1 Carlito syrichta | reverse complement strand
CGGGAGCGGCCACAGCACTCCAGTCTGGGCAACAGAGTGAGACTCCAACTCAAAAAAAAAGAAAGAAAGAAAGAAAGAAAGAAATAACGAAAAGAAAAAGAGTTGTGAAGAATTTTTCCTTTTTTTTAATTTTTGAGTTGGGATGTTACTTTGTCACCCAGGCTGGAGTGTATTGGCACAATCCCAACTCACCACAGCCTCAAACTCCAGGTCTCAGGCGATCCTTCTGTTCAGCCTCTCGAGGAGGTGGGACTACAGGGTCATGCCACCACACCCAGCTAATTTTTTTAATGTTTTGTAGAGACAATGTCTCACTATGCTTTCCAGGCTGGTCTCAAACCCCTGGGCTCAAGCAATCCTCTCACCTCAGCCTCCCAAAGTGCTGGGATTACAGGCATGAGCCACTGCACCTAACTGTGACATAAGAATTTTAAGTCAGGTAACACAAATTCCCGATTTTATATACCAGAGTGCCAAAAATATGTATACACATTTTAAGAGACGTTACCTATGTGTTACTTTTCAAAGTTGAATTGAATTACAGTAGCAATGTATATTATGACGGTTGCTCAAATGTTACTGTCACCATGCAACAAGCAAGCACATATTGAGTACTACAATTTTAATACAGTTTTTTCCTTTCTTAAAATACATATACTTTTTTTGGTACCCTTTGTAATTCAGTCTAAGTTCACTGTTATATGCTATAAAAACCTCAATAAACCAAAACCAATCAACAAGATCTCTTTATCAATTTTAGAAAATATATGAAATTCACATTCTTGTCAGGAACTAGAACTAAAAATTCTGTTTCAGTTATTTCTGAAAGTTTGGCTACAAAATAACATGCATAGAAGTTTTCATTTCAGATTTTGCATTATTTATTTGTATTCCGTCTTATTCTACATAAAGGATTTGAGGCAGTTTATTTAAAAAAAACCTCAAGAGGACAAGTAAAAGAATCAAATAAAAAATAGAGGTAGGAGAATAATAAACTGAGGTAACATTTCCTTCTGGAGATGTAAACTACAAAGTCCAATTATATATGTTAGAAAAAGGGTGCAGATATTATTCAGAGCTTCTTTGTGGCCAAAACAAAGGAAAATAATCAATAGGAATGAGTATCCATTGGATAAAAACATTGTATTTCCTACTACTGAGACCAGCTATACATAAGAGGGACAGCATTTGGATAGCATTCGTTCAGCGGCCATAATCACTAAATTTTTGTGATTTGTCTTATATTTCTTAGTGTCAGCAAATGGCATGATGCAAGAAGCAATTTTATGAAAGAGTTTAGGAATGGAATAAATCAGCAGAGGTCTAAAGTGGTCTGATCCAAGAATATAATTCCGATATGTCTAAAGGAATAAAAAGATTGCTAGGTCAAGGAATCCTCCTGTCTTGGCCTCCCAAAGTGCTGGGATTATGGGCATTAGCCACTGTGCCCAGCAACATTTTATCATCTTACCATTACCCAGGTGATCCAAGAAACTGTAGACATTCTCTTGGGATCTATCCTGGATCTTTATCTAAAATCAGTGGACATTTCTACTCTCACAATTTCAACCATATCTATGAGAATGATTCCAAAATTTCTATCCCACTGGACTGCCTTGTCAAAACCTTAATTTAAATGATCAAAATGGAGCTTTAATATTTTTCTCTTCTTCCTCACCATTCATAAACAATGCTTTCCAAAGACTTCATTTCTGACAATGACCATCATTCTGGTCAATTCCAAGTCTTCAGTCATCTCTGTCCCTTCCTTCTCTTCATCTCTGGTATTCCACCCTATCAGGCTTAATCACTTCTTTTGAAAAATCTTTCTGTTTGGCATTTTCTTTTTCATTTGCATTTTTATTTTCCTACTTTAGGCCATAATAATAAGTTAATCTCTCTGCTTCATCTCTCTCCTCTCAGATTTTCCATTTCACTGTATGTTCCACTGTCTTCGAATTATTTTTTATCAAGTCATTTCCCTCAAACCTGTGGCAGAGCTTCCTATAACCAGTTACATCAAAGTAACATCCTTCAATCTGAATTTTCAGGGCAATCCAGGATCTAGCACCACAGTGATTATCGTACATGTCTCATAACTATCTCCAAATCACCATCCACTACACCAGGCTAAATGGGTTAATAAACCTACTGTGCTAAGTCACATTATTTGCTTATTTTGCTTCTCTTCCCTATACCTAGAACATCCTCCTTTCTGCCTTAGTTAAATCTTATTAGTTCCTCAGGACATGGCTCATATCTTATCTCAATAATGAAGCCCTCTGCTTATTATATCCTATATGGAGCTCTTTCTTATCTGATTTTCTTCTGTATGCATCATCATTATCTGACTTCTTAGAAGTTAATTGTTCTCTAATTGTTTCACATACATGCTTTCCAAGGTGGTCTCAAGGTTTAATCACAAACTGTAAGCTGACTCCCCCTAAATCCCCATATTATCTTTCACACTAAACTTCAGACTCATACATCCAACTACCTACCTGGCAGTGCCCCTTGGATGTCTAATGGGCATCTCAGATTTAACATGTCCAAACAGAACTCCTGATTTTTGACAATGAAACACACTTATCCTCATCTCAGATTTAACATGTCCAAACAGAACTCCTGATTTTTGACAATGAAACACACTTATCCTTCAATGTTATTCATGTCAGTCCCATTATCCATCCAGTTCTTGAGACTAAAAAGCTGTAGGTTATCCTTGATTCTTCTATTTCATTATAACCTACTTCAATCCATAAGTAAGATGTGTTGGTGTTAATCCCAAAATATGCCCAAATCCAACCATTTCTCTTCACTGCCATCCTAGTTCAAGTTACAATCATCACATCTACCTAAACTTCTCTAGTCTCCTATCTGAACTCTTTCTCCTATCTGAACACTTTCTCCTTTACAGCTCATTCTTTACAGAGTGGCCAGGATGACGTACTCAAATCTAAAATCAGATCACATAATTCTCAGTTTAAAATTCCCCAAAGGCTTTCTATCTCATTAGACTTCAATAAACTAACAGGCTCTAAACCCATCATGGCCTAGAAGGCCCTTTACAACCTGCCCCGTTCCTACCTTTCCAACCTCACTGTCAGCTCTCTATTATTTGTCGATAGTGCTTCAGTGTCTGGTCTTCTTTCCATCTCAAAGGACTTCCCTGCTGACTGCTACACCTGCCTTGCTCTTCATCCACAGCATCCTTTGTATAACTGCCTCCTCTTTCATCTTTTAGGTCTCTGCTCAAATGTCAGCCTCTCAGAGAGGCTCTTGACCCCCATAGATAAAGTTACTCTCGAACCCATCACCCAGTTTTACTTTATTTATACACAATATAATAAGTGCTATCCCCTCTCAATAGAATTTAAGCTTCCTTAGTTCTCTGAGGGCAGGTATCAGGCAGATTTTTTTTTAATTTCCTATTACAGTTTACCTAGTATAATCCTGAGCCTATAAGAACACCAATAAATACCTAGTGACCAACTTATAGGAAATAATATCTGTGATCTGTAAAATTATACAATTCCCTAAAGCCAGACATAAATGAAGAGAAACTGCAATAAGGTTAATGGCATGATGACCACTATTTAGTACAAGTTCAGAACAACATGATTCTTGACTTGAACAAGTTTTCCTAAACAAATCAAACACTATTTCTATTGTAACCACCAGGCAAGTGATTCAAATGAAGCAAACCAAAGCCTTACTTAATGTTATAACGTCCAGTTTTCAGTGTACATCTATCAGGAAGTTGAGAAAGTTTTCTCGAGAGCATTTTAAAATACTTTCTGCACTCCTGCATTCCTGCGCCTTGTTCATAGTCAGTAGAAGCAGAAAGTGGCAGTCCATCTCTAACACGAATGACTGAGGCAGACAAAATCATAGACATTTCAACCGATAGAGAAGACCTACAACACAAAATGAACAATTTGAGTTAGATAGAAATTAGAGCCAAACATAATAAACACATGTAAAAATGTTCAACTTGCAGGTAATAAAAGATTACTAATTACAACAATGACATACCATGCTTCACTTAACAAATTAGCTTTTAAAAATATAATACTTGCTTCTGTCCAGCATTCTCATAAGTACAGGTAAAAGTAAAAACTGGTATAAACATCATTCTCAAAACAATTTGGCAATTTCAACAAGAGTTTAAAAGCATTTGTACCCTTTGACCTCAATAAACTTAAATATATAACCCTATCCTGAGGAAAATATTCAGAGATCCAGAAAAGATTTTAAACAGAAAGACATTCTTCCACTCAAATAACTGAAAGCAACCTAAATATCCTATAATAGGATGATGGTTCAGTAAATTACAGTACATTCATATAACATATAATGCAGCAACGTGTGTGTGTATGTGTGTGTGTGTGTGTGTGTGTGTGTGTGTGTGTATAAAACACAGCAACTAAAAGTAATGCTTGTGGAAAAAAAGTTTAATAATGTGGTAAAGTGCTTATATGTTAAGGAGAAAAAAGCAGGATAAAAGTTGCAAATGTTATTTTCTACAAAGATAAAGGAGAAGGAAAAAGGAAGGGAAAAATGAGGAAATGGACATAGGAAAGATGTCAAATTAAGAATAATGCTCATCTCCAGGAAGTAGTATTATGAGTGATTATTGTTTTATAATTTCCTAGGTGTTCTCAATATCCACAATGGGCACATATTACTTTTATAATCAAAATTTTTATTTTTATTTATCATAAACCCTAAAGCTAAAACAATACTGGTTTTCATGTTGTTCTCGATCTTTTTACCAGAAAGGAAATCACACTAGCCTCTCTTATTGGATTCTGGTCTTGCTTTACAAAAACAGATAAAAAAAACTTCATAGGCCTAAGTCTGAAAGAAACCAGGTCAACAGTCAAATTTTTATAAAATACACAGTAGTTCTCAAACTTTAGTTTGCATAGGAAGTTGAAAGTTTGGTTAGAAATGCAGAGCTCTGGGCTAAGCACAGTGGCTCAAGCCTGTAATCCCAGCACTTTGGGAGGCCGAGGCGAGAGGATTGCCTGAGCCCAGGGGTTCAAGACCAGTCTGGGCAACTTGGTGAGACTCCATCTCTACAATATATCAAAAAATAAGCTGGGCGTGGTAGCGCACACCTGTAGTTCCAGCTACTTGTAAGGCTAAGTCAGAAGATCACCTGAGCCCAGTAGGTTGATGCTGGTATGGTGGTAAGCATACTGCTGCTCTCCAGCCTGGGTGATGGAGTGAGACTCTGACTCAAAAAAAAAGAAAAGAAAAGAAACACAGAGTTCTGAACCCCACAAAAATTCTGACCCATTGATTGGGATAGAGCTTGAGAATCTTCAAATTTAACAAATTCCTAAGGCGATTATTTTGCTTACTGTCCAAGGACTTTACTTTAAAAACATCGAATTACAACATGTTCACCATCTGAGATTAAGTGACAACTCTTCTCTGTCAAGTCATCAGAGCACAGTGCCACTAAATAAATGCTTCTTCACTAGCAGTAGGGGCAACTGGTGAAAATGTAAAAGTTTCATTAACAATTTCATGGGCTTTTTTCAAAGACATTGTATCTTAGAGACTAAATTAATCTTTACCTGCCCTCTTCAGCTAGGTCAATATTAGCACATTCATTCTAAAAATGAAAAACTAAATAATATATGCAAAAAAATGCCACAAAAAATCAATTGGTACAGAATTTGGAAATTAGGAGTGAATAGTTTTTATTGTTGTGTGAAGTTAAAATCTGACCATTCAGGGTGGTAACTGGTCTGACAATAAAAATTAGCCCAACTAATAAAGTTAATGCATTAAATTTACTCTCCTCTTTTCATGAGAAAAGGGGTGGAATTTCAAGGTATTCATATGTCATTACCCCTAATATTTTTCTCCTCCATTTACTTAAAGAGAAAAAAAAAACCAGAAGCAAATTAGCCTTTTTTCTACAATGGAATTCTCATACTAAAATCCTAGTGTGACACATTCAAATCAGTATTTTCTTCCATTCAACCAGTTTCTCTCTCTCCTGAAAGCAGTAGCCTAAGATCCCTGAAGAGAATGATATCTGTACTCTAAAACCCTCTTTAAAACTTTTACCATATTTCATTTATTAAATCACAATTGAAACATTTAGCCTAAGGGTAAAAAAGAAGGGAAATGTCTTACTTCATACTCTTAAACATGTATCACTTAAATATTAAACCGTTGTTTTTCCAGAAGTACACTACAACACAATGACCGTTCTGGGAATTAACTTGGCTGTGACGTATAGTTCCAAACATCTATATTTTAGTATTTTAGTATTTAATAGTAGCTTGTATTCTTTTATGCCTGACCATTTTAGGATCCTAACAGAAATATTTCAAATAGTCTTTATTAATAGGTTGCCAACTTTCATGTAATCTTCAAAGTTACTCTTTATTTTTTTTTTTGAGTTGGAGTCTCACTCTGTTGCCCAGACTGGAGTGCAGTGGCACGCTCCCAGCCACCGCAGCCTCAACCTGCTGGGCTCCAGCGATCCTTCCGCCTCAGTTTTCCAAGTAGCTGGAACTACAGGCACGCGCTAGCATGCCCGGCTAGTTTTTGATTTATTGTAGAGACGAGGTCTCGCCAAGTTGCCCAGGCAGGTCTCGAACCCGTGGGTTCAGGCAATCCTCTCGCCTCGGCCTCCCAAAGTGCTGGGATTACAGGCTGAGCCACCAACCTGGCCCAAAATTACTCTTTAATGACTTGTAAGATATAAAGACATAATTCATACTTCCTAAAACATATACTGAGAAAATACCACTTGTAAGTTCCATTTGTTTAACAAACATTTACTTACTATCTACTGTATGCCCTGGATTATGCCAGATATTAGAAAAATCCAAATGAAAAGAGCAAACACAACACAGACTGTACTGCTTACCACTTTAAACTGGAAAACTACAGTTAGACAATTTGCATTTCATATATTCCTAATACACACTTTAGGCTTTAACCAAAAGCACAACACAACAGTTATATTCCCTGTCAAAATTCTTAAAAGGTTGTCAGTGAGCCGGGCTCGGTGGCTCAGCCTTTAATCCCGCGCCTTTGGGAGGCTGAGGTGAGTGGATTGCCTGAGTCTGCGGGTTTGAGACCCGCCTGGGCAGTGAGACCTCATCTCTACAATAAATCAAAAAATCAGCCGGGCGTGGTAGTGCATGCCTGTAATTCCGGCTACTTGGAAGGCTGAGGTGGAAGGACTGCCGGAGCCCAGCAGGTCAAGGCTGCGGTGGCCGGGAGCGGCCACTGCACTCCAGTCTGGGCGACAGAGTGAGACTCCAACTCAAAAAAAAAAAAAAGGTTGTCAGTGAATTGTTTCTATTTATCAGTAGATATGTTTTTCTGAGGAGAAAAAGTTAAAACTCTTTCTCGCAGAGTAATCTGATTTAGCATCCAAACCAGTTGAACATAAGAAAGCAAAAGAAACTAGAATGAATGTCCAACGATCACTGTCAGGTCTAACTAATTTGCAGCACATTCCTATCACCTTTGGATAAGTAGTCTTTCTACCAACTCAATAAATAAACATACTCCCATTTTCCTTCTTTTTAATCTTGGATTCATAAATAGTTTAAAAATAATAATAAAATTTAAAAATAATAATTGCATCTCGACTATGCTAGTAGAAAAAGATATCTGTCCATATCACTTCAAGCTAGGGTTTAAGCTGGGTTGTGATTTGGAAAACCCCAAGAAAGAACTAGTGGAATTGCGGAAAGCAAGAGATTACCACAATTGCATAGAAGACTTAGGAGTTTTTATCTTATCAGGACCATAGATATATTTTTAGACCACTGGTCAATGTTTTTCACCTTTAACACAGAGAAAATTTTACATCTGTCTTTAGACAGCAGCAGGTAACTCATAGGGAATCTGAGTACTGGCCTGTTTTTTCTCTCCCCAACAGCAACTGTTGGATGAAAAAACCCAAATTAGAATCAAAGAAAAACTAAGTAAACTTTATGCAAAGGTTGAGGAAAATAAACTCACACAACACCAAACTCTATAGAGAGGTAGTAAGTTCTCAGGCCAAGATAACAAGATACTGACCTCTCTTCATAAACTTTGTGGGGTAATGGCTGTGAGCAAAGGTATCAGGAAGGCACCTCTCAAAAGATAATGAATAAACCCCAACACATAAGTAGATTTTGTATCTATTTTCTAGCCAAATGCTTTCACAAATGCCTCTTTTAAAATAAAACATTTTATACTGGAGCCAAGCACTCATATTTTATTTTAGTCCATTATTTCCCTAACTTCAGTCATCCAAGCACCACTTTCAGAATTCTTACTTGGTCTTTATCCTACCAGTACTATTATTTACTTATTATCAATCTTTGAATTGACTTACTTTTTGTCCTATATTTTTTAGCAATAATATCTGTGAAACCAATTTTGAGTTATTAGGCTTTTCTCCTTATTTAAATTAAAATAATCTTTTGTTTCATTCAAATGTGCTTAGGTGTAAAAATTTTGGATAATTTTTAAAGTGTCATCTGCTTATGATTTTGCATACGTGTTAGTACCAAAAGTGTGGGAAACACTAACTTGGAACATATTATTTTATTGAAAGTGCTACCTGAGATCTGTGAAAATAGGAAGGGGTTAATTTGAAGAGAAAGCTATACTAACTGGGATGTACAGGAAGAGGGAGGCTGATTGAGTAAAAAAGGGGAAGGACTTTACATGGCAATAGGCTAGCAGAAAGATATTTGGAAGACAAAGCATGAAGGGAGAAATGGAAAAAGGTGCCAAGGGCAGTCAGATTCTATTTTGCCACTCTGCCCATACCCCTACCCCCTAGCAGTCTTTGACATTCCTAATATCCAACACATTAAGACCTCAGGCTACACAACAGATTATATTCACATCTAGGACCAGGACCCCTAATAATACTCAAACGCATCAATCTCCAACATTTGTGTAGTGCCACATAGTTCACAGGTGGGTATAACCTCCATTTGACAGATGAGGAAACTGAGGTTCACTTTCTCATGTCACACTAGTATATGGCAGAACTGGTACTTAAGCCTAAGTCTTTTGTATCTCTACATTACTGTGCTACATCAGTGTCTCAAAACCAACAAGAGGTAAGAAACTAGTGATACAGAAACTATGTAGCTACTCATTTTGAAATAATAATTTTTAAAAGTTTACATTTTTTTTCTTTTTGAGTTGGAGTCTCAGGCTGCAGTACAGTGGCACATGGCCACTGCAGCCTCGACCTGCAGGGCTCAGGAGATCCTTCCGCCTCAGCCTTGCAAGTAGCTGGAACTACAGGCATGCGCCCCAAAGCCTGGCTAATTTCTTCATTTATGGTAGAGATGAGGTCTTGCCATGTTGCCCAGGCTGGTCTTGAACCGCTCAAGCAATCCTCTCGACTCTGCCTCCCAAAGTGCTGGGATTACAGGGTGAGCCACTGCACCCAGCTAAAAGCTTACATTTCTTTAAGAGGCAGGACATTATGGTAGTTAAGAGGACAGACTCTGGGGCCAGCCTGCCCAGGCTCTAATTGTGGCTCCACCATGTACCAGCCACGTAAGTCTGGGCAAGTTTTGCCTTTCTACACCTCAACTTCCACACCTGTAAATTGTACTAATAGTATCTATCTCATAGGGTTGTTTTAAAGATGTTAATAGCATCTATCTCATAGGATCATATAAAAGCACTTGAAACACTGCTTTGTATTATGCTAAAAGTGGTCTATTAAATATCTTCTATGCCATTCTTATTGCTTGTTGATTATCTTCTTTGGGCCAGACACTTCATACACATTACCTCATTAAAGCCTTCCAAACCTGTGAGGTAGGTATTATTATAATGTTCCATTTTATCATTGGAAATTCAAGTCCAGAAAGTTTAAGTAGTTTATTCAATCCTTAAACCAGTAAGCAACAAAGTACGGATTTAAACTCAGATGTAACTCTAATGACTGTATGAGACACTGCCTAACATATAGAAACTTCTTATTCAAACACCTGGAAAGGAAGATCACAGGCATCCCTTTGATAGGACACAGGCCACTTTCATACACCAACATAAAATATACTCAGATTTTAATCAGTCCACACATAAAAAAAAAAGCACTAAACAGATGTGATGGTTCTCAACATAGGAAATACCCAAATGCCCCATCAACTTAGGGCCTGGTCATAGGTGTCAGGTTCAAATACTGAACCTTAATATACCAGAAACTGTAGGTACAATTTAAGTATTTAAGGTATTGCCTCAATCCTTACAATCTTAGCATGTGAGCAAAAACCAGTAACATGGAATGTGATTCGGAGTTTTAAAAAGTGGCAGTTCCCCTGTCATCTGGGATCCCATCAACTCTAGGCTGCTGGCTGACACTTTAGCTCTGGGCTGGGTTGGGCTTTGCCTTGGCTGAACAGACTTGGGAGGGACTGGTTCTCAAGCTCTCCACCTGCCCCAGGATGAGGCAGGAAACTAAGCAGCAGGAGAAAAAGCCACAGCTGTTTCACTAGCAGAGAGATTCAGCCAGCTCGGTCTCAGTCTTCTCTTTCGGAGACCTCCTCCACTTGTCGAGTCGATCGCTCAAGTCTCTTTGTGCCACATCGTTCCCAAAGTGCCCCATGAACGGGGCCTCAAGATGTTTCTGTGAGTCAAAACGCGGGCAAATCTGTGGGCACAATACTCATTCCCCATCCCCACAAGATGTACAATAAGCCACCCGGCTCAAGTCCTGCTCCGCCTAAAAGAAACATGAAATGCCACCTCAAGCTTTCTAGGGTCACTTAAACAGCCTAGGTGGGTTACAGTGTTTCCGACATCTGCGCGTCAGGGAATTCCCACCACCATGCTGGCAGCCCAGGACTACTGTCCCTCCCCTTCATTCACCCTTTCCAGGGCTGTCCCATGACCCGGGCATTTCAGCCGAGGGGCAACCGCCTCCCACGGTCCCACAGGCCCCTCAGGCCGAAAGGGACGAGGTTCCCCCCTGTCCACCTCTCAATGGCTCCGTGGCCCCAATGACGCCCGGCTCTCAATGACTCGGGCTTGTTCCTGCCAAGGAGTAGGTATGTAGTCCCGAGGGCGAGGGTTGAGGCTGTGGCAGGAGGCGGGAAGAGCGAGGGAAATAGCCGGCAGGGGTTCTGGCGACCCCAAGAAGGGAGAAAGAGGACTGGGAGGGGCCGGGGAGTACCTGTCGAGCCGGGACCGCCGCTCCGAGTGACGCGCCCCGCAGTGCATTGTGGGGGCCTGGGCGTGGCCTTTCGGCGAGGCTGCCCCGCGCCCAACGTGGCTCGCGCCCGCGGGATCAAACCCCGCCCCCGTTTCCTCGGCTCGCTCAGACCAATCGGGTCCTGTGGGAAGGACCCAATGGCCCTCCCCCTTCCGGGGTTCCCCTTGGTCCCGCCCCCTCTAGGAGAGATTGGCAGCTAACCCTGCACCTGCGCCAGGGGATCGCACAGTCCTCTGCTGACGGGTTCTAGGCTGTCCCTCCGAAATAAGGCTAATATTCCCGGCCTGTCGCCTTGTATCAGGAGGCAGTTTGTTCTTACACGCGGCCCTACAGTAACTAAATAATAAACGTATGACAGGGAGAAAAGCACTGAGCAAATTAAGGACTTGGTCCCATCTACCACCACACAAAGGAAGGAAACTAACCCTGGTATAGAAATGCCAGTTGCTGGCCCTACGGCCGCTCCCAGCCTTCGCATCGGTCATGCATTATTAAATAGGCATTTACTGAGTGGTTACCATGTGCCAAACACCGTGTTAGGTGTTGGGTTACGGGGTGAACATAACACCTGATGCAATTTAAGATGTAATAAGAGTAAGAGATATTAAAGCATAAATCTTACATCATTATAAAGTGTGATCAGTACTGTGAAGGAAAATCAGTGGGTGAAATGAAAGATTAATTTTGGACTGTCGGGGAAGAGCCTTCTGAATAAACGCCTTTTTAAGCTCCAGGCGTATTAAAGAGCCTTAAAGAATGTTCCAGGCCAAAGGAACATTATGTGTGAGACTGTTGGGGCATGAAAGAACTTTGTGTGTTCTAGGAACTAAAGGGAAGTCAGTGTGGCTGGAGCTGAAATGGGGCAAGGGCCAGACCAAGCTGGCTCTTACTGGCCACATCACAGATTTCAGACTGTATTTTAGAAGTTACCCTAAGGTCAAAGGGCAGCCAATAAAGACTGTTAAGTAGGAGCTGATTTACATATTTAAGAGCTCACTGGGGCTGTTTGTGAGGAATAGATTGGAAGAGGGCAAGAAATGTTGCTTGAAGGCCAGTAAGAGGCAGTTAAGGCCAGAAATGATGGTAGCTTGAACTAGGGTAATGGCAGTAGAGATAAAAAGAGGTGAATAATTTCAAGATATGTATAAATCAGAGGTGGAATTCAAGGAACTTAATAATGGATTGGTTTGCCGGGAAGGGTCAAGAAACAGGAGTATTAAAGATGACTCCCTAAGTAACTAGGAGGATTAAGAAACCATTTACTGATTCAGGAAACATAGCAGGAGGAGCAATGGTTTGGGATATGTTAAATTTGAGACACTTATAAATGGAGATGTCTGGCAGATTTGAATATTTAAGTCTAGAGTTCAGAAGAGAGATCTGGACTAATTATATAAATTTAGTGGTTGTTGGAATGACTTAAATCAGCAACTCTACTCCTAGATATATACTCAATAGAAATGTATTCATAGGTTCACCAAAAGACATATATATAGATAATAATGTTCATAGGATGAATAAATTTTAGAATATTCACATAATACAATATTATACAGGAAAGAGAATGAACAATCTACAATTACACACAAAGTGTGGATAAATCTGACAATCACAAAATTAAGTGAAATAAGATAGACACAAAAAATAATAATGCATTATTTAATTTCCACAATGCTCAAAAACAAAAATAATATATGGTAATAGAAGTCAGGATATTGGTTACCCTTAGGTAGTATTACTATTTGGAAAGGAGCAGTAGAGGGTTTCTGGTGTTCTAGTAATGTTCTACTTAATCTGGTTGGTTACATGATGTGTTCAATTAATGAAAAGTTATCAAGCTATACACTTATGATTTATGCAATTTTTCAATATGTATTTTACACTTAATAGAAAGTTTACATTTTACAAATGTCAGGGTGATCCAGCCATGATTAAGTAACTGGTACCAAATTAAACCTCTTACCACAAACAATGTAAGACTGAACCAAATCTATAAAATAAGTGTTTTCAGGCATTGGACAAGTAACATAGTAAAATTGTGATTCTGGAAAGAAGGAAAACAAACAAGACGAACTCAAAGACTTCCTTAGACTTCTTCCTGGAGGTATTTTTCTAAGCACAGGATAGAAGAAAGCCAAGCAGAATGCAGTACTTTTGCTGAGGATACAGAAATTAGAATTAAGAGAAACTGAGACAATTGATATATGCAGGGCAGAATACCATAGAAAAAGCTACAGAAATGTACATAAGGGGTTACCTTGAATCTTTGAGGTAAGTTTAAGGATAAACTTTATAAAGCTGGTACATAACAACTTCTGGGAAAATTTAAGCTGAACAACTATTAGAGCTTGAGTAAAGTTTTTAAACATTCAAGTTTCAAACTTTAAAAATTAGGCTAAATTAGTATAATAGATAATTAGACTAAATTAGCCCAAAGACAATTCTAGACCCACTCAAACAAAGCTGAAAAAGCTGATCTGCAAGTAAATTAACTTCTTGCTTGAATGAAACTTAACAGTCTTTAAAGAAAGACAAGAGAATCCAGGCACCTAACCATGTAACACTCACAATACCTAATATTCATTTAAAAAGTACTATACATGTGAAGAAGCAGGGACATGTGAACCATAAATAGGAGAACAATCAGTCAATAGAAACAGACCCATGGGACCTCATCAAACAGACAAGCTTCTTCAAGCCAAAGAAACCTTCAAGAGAGTAGGGAGACAGCCCATAGACTGGGAAAAAAATATTTGCCAACTGTATGTCTGACAAAGGCCTAACATCTAGGATCTACAAGGAACTCAAACGGGCTGAAAAGAAAAAAACAAACAGCCCCATTACAAAGTGGGCAAAAGATATGAATAGACACTTCTCAAAAGAAGACATATGAGCATCCAACAAATACATGAAAAAGTGCTCGACCTCACTAGTCATCAAAGAAATGCAAATTATACTGCAATGAGATACCACCTAACTCCTGTCAGGATGACCATCATCAATAACAAAAAACAACAGATACTGGAGGGGATGTGGCTAAAAAGTCATCTTTCACAGAAACAAAGAACTGAATATCATATGTTCTCACTCATAAGCCAACTTTGAACAACTATCATAATACTATAAGAAAAGGATTGGCAGTAGTGGGAAACTGCGGGAGGGCAGGGGAGTGGGGAGGCAGAATTGGCAGTAGTAGGACTCTGCCTGGGGGGGGCACCTCATCAACGAGGGTACTCGCATAATGAACATTTGCATACCTTACCCTTAACTGTACCCACATCTTTAAAATAAAAAAATTAAAAGTAAAAAAAAAAAAAGAAACAGGCCAGGCTCGGTGGCTCGGCCTGTAACCCCAGCACTTTGGGAGGCCGAGGTGAGTGGATTGCCTGAACCCAGGGGTTCAAGACTCAGCTGGTGAGTCCTCATCAACTTGGCGAGACCTCGTCTCTGCAATAAATAAAAAAAACTTGCCGGGCATGGCAGAGCGCGCCTGCAGTTCTGGCTACTTGGAAGGCTGAGGCAGAAGGATCGCCAGAGCCCAGCAGGTTGAGGCTGCAGTGACCAGGAGAATGCTACTGCACTCCAGTCTGGGCAACGGAATGAGACTCCAACTCAAAAAAAAAAAGAAACAAACTCAGAAATGACAAAGATGATGAAATTAGACTTTAAATCAGGTAACGTTAAAGCAGATATTATAAATATGGTCAAAAACTTAAGGAAACATAAATAATAATGTAAGAAATAGAAGCCATAAAAAGAACCAAATCCCCAACTTCTAAAGCAGAAAAAAAACAATATTGGAAATGGAAATTTTGATGGATCAATAGCAGATTAGACACTGCTGAAGAAAAGATCAGCTGAAGACATAGTGCAAAAGAATTTTCTACACTGGCCGGGCTCGGTGGCTCAGCCTGTAATCCCAGCACCTTAGGAGGCCAAGGTGAGTGGATTGCCTGAGCCAGTGGGTTCGAGACCCGCACTGGGCAACTTGGTGAGACCGCATCTCTACAATAAATCAAAAAATTAGCCGGGTGTGGTAGCGTGTGCCTGTAGTTTCAGCTACTCAGAAGGCTGAGGCGGAAGGATCACCGGAGCCCAGCAGATTGAGGCTGCGGTGGCCAGGAGTGGCCACTGCACTCCAGTCTGGGCGACAGAGTGAGACTCCAACTTAAAAAAAAAAAGAATTTTCTACACTAAAGCACAGAGAGAAAAAAGTTGAAAAGAAAATGAACAGAACCTTGGTAACCTATGGGTTAATACAAACTTGTTACACGTGACACACACATGTGTAATCAGAGTCTCAAAAAGAGAGGAGTAGGGACAAAAAACATTTGATATAATAATGGCCAAAAGTTTTCTGAATTTGATGAAAAATATAAACCTACAGACTCAAGAAAGTAAACTAACCCCAAATAGGATAAACACAAGGCCACAACAAGGCATATTACACCCAAACTATGGAAAACAGTTAAAAAGAAAATATTAGAAACAACCAGAGATACATTTGAAGCTACTCTGCATATAGGGAACAATTATAAGAAGTACTACTGACTTCACATTTCACGTCAGAAAGAATGCAAGCCAGAATGGAATAAAATTGTTAAAGTTTCGAAAGTAAAAACTCTATTAACCTTGAATTCTCTCTCTCAATTTTTTTTCAAAAATTAAAATGAAATAAAGACATTTTCCGGTAAACAAAAAATGAGAGACTTTGTTACTAGTATATCTGAATTATAGTAAATGCTAAAGAGAGGTCTTCAGATTAAATGAAAATAATTCTGATGGAAACTCAAATTCACACAAAAAGAACAAAAAGTACCAAAAATGATGAATATATAAATTATACAAAGATTTTTTTCTTTTCAAAATTTCTCTAATATAATTAACCATTTAAAGCAAAAATAGTAATAATGTTTTATGAAGTTCATAGTAAATGAAGATGTAAAACATATGTTAATAATATCATAAAGGAAGGGAAAATGGAAATATATTGTTACGTGGTTTTATACTATATATGAAGTGGTACAACTGTATTTGGAGGTAGAATATGATAAGTTAAAGATATATATCGGAAGAGGAATGACTAACAGAAATAAGCTACTAAAAGCTAATAAGCCAAGAGAGGAATTAAAATTACAATACTATAAAATAATTAACCCAAAAGAAGGTAAGAAAGAGAGAAAAATGGAAAAAAATAAATGGGGAAATTTTTAAAAATAACCAATATGATAGATTAAAACCTAACCATAGTGATAATTATATTAAATGTAAATGGTCTAAACACTGTAAGTAAAAGGCAACAATTCTTACTGAAATTTTTTTAAAGTCAAGTGCCAACTGTATGCTATCTACAAAAAACCCACTATAAAGATAGATACATGAGGTCAGGTTTGGTGGCCCACATCTGCAATCCCAGCACTTTGGGTGGTCGGAGGAGGAGACAGCCTGGGTCCAGTTCAAGACCAGTCTGTGCAACATAGCAAGACCCTGTCTCTGAAATTTAAAAAATAGGCCGGGCTCAGTAGCTCAGCCTGTAATCCCATGCTTTGGGAGGCCGAGGTGAGTGGATTGCCTGAGCCTGTGGGTTCAAGACCCGCACCGGGCAACTTGGCAAGACCTCATCTCTACAATAAATCAAAAATCAGCCAGGTGTGGTAGTGCACACCTGTAGTTCCGACTACTTGGAAAACTGAGGCGGAAGGATCACCAGAGCCTAGCAGGTTGAGACTGTGGTGGCCGAGAGCATGCCACTGCACTCCAGTCTGGGCAACAGAGTGAGACTCTGACTCAAAAAAAAATTAAATTAAATTTAAAAATAAATAATTACATAAAATAAAGACATAGCAGGGTTAAAAATAACAGGATAGAAAAGAAAAACTCAATCATTAAGCAAAAAAGGTAAAAAGGCGATATTAATATCAGACAAAATAAGCTTTGTATTATTATCAAAGGTTAAAAGGTTAAACTGGGATGTTTTATGATAAAGAATTTTTTTCAACAAAAATGCATAACAATCCTAAATAGATATGCATCTAATAATAGAGTTTCAAAGCACGTGAGGCAAATACTGATCAAAATAAATAAAGAACTGGTTCCCAATTATAATTGACCATTTCAATACTCTTTTCTTAAGTGATAGAACAAATGGACAAAAGAATCAATAAGAATACTGAAGATATGAATAATGCTATCAACTAACCTAACACAATGATATTTATAAAACATTTCACTAAAGCTGGGCATAGTAGCTCACACCTGTATGTAATGTCAGTGCTTTGGAAGAGCAAAGTGAGAGAATTGCTTGAGGCTGGAGTTCAGACCAGTCTAGCCAACATAGCAAGTCCCTATCTTTACATAAAAGAAAAAAAATTTAAAAATTAGCCAGACTTGGTGGCTCAGCCTGTAATCCCACACCTTTGGGAGGCTGAAGTGAGTGGATTGCCTGAGCCCGCAGGTTCGAGACCCACCTGGGCAGGCGAGACCTCATCTCTACAATAAATAAAAAAAAATTAGCCGGGCACAGTAGCGTGTGCCTGTAGTTCCAGCTACTTGGAAGGCTAAGGCAGAAGGATCGCCGGAGCCCAACAGGTCGAGGCTGCGGTGACCGGGAGCAGCCACTGCACTCCAGTCTGGGCAACAGAGTGAGACTCCAGTTGAAAAAAAAAAAGAAAGAAAGAAAACAAGACACGAAAAAGTATATTCATACCTTCTGTATTTTCATGTATATGAAGTTCTAAACAAGTACAACTAGTCTGTGGTGAAAAGAAAATCATAAAATGTTTGTCTCTAATGGTTGAATTGACTAGAAAGTACTATGAAGGAACTTTCTAGGGTGATGATAATGTTCTGTAACCTGATGGAGGTTTGGGCTGCACAGGTGTATGCGTTTTTTAGAGCTCATTAAATGATACACTTAAGATCCTTGCATTTCACTGGATATAAATTTCTTACCTTGAAATTGAAAGATGGCATACAAATGTTGAACTCTAATTAGCAATTCTGAAACTACTTTCTGTGTTTTCTAGACTTTAGCAAATGAATAGTACATTGAGACAATGGGGGCCAGAGTTCTAATGTTAGAGAGTTAAAAATAAGGGAATTTCCTAAAAATATAGTTACCTGAAAATAAGGGAGTAAAATGCCATTTCCACTAAAATGAACCAGAGATCTTTGGGGAAAAGGTTGATCTCAGGACTGTATCACAGAAATACAATGTGACTTTGAATCATCTTGTATCAGAAAGCAGGGAAGTGCCAAACAATGACAAGGATATATCAAAAGGACATAGGAGGCAACTCCCTCAAGTCCCCTCCCACTGTGGGAGCTTTTCTGTCCTCTCAATAAATCCCGCTTTCAAAAAAAAAAAAAAGTAGCCAACTTGAAGGAACTCTGATTTTGGACAATATTAGCCTCTCACTAAATAATAATTGTAATGTTCTATAACATTTAATTGAGTGAAATAAGCTCCATATGTACCACAGTCAATTTCTTATGTTGACTGAACCATTTCTCTAGGAATCTTGTGAACCTCTCCTCCTGAAGGAGCAGTTAGCAGAGGGAAGGTAGTGAGACAAACAACAGCTGACACAGCTGGTCTGAAGGCTACAATTGAAACATGCCACGGGTGGAATGTTTATGTCTTGCTCATATTCATATGTTGAAGCCCTAATTCCCAGTGTGATGGTATTTGGAGACGGTGCCTTTGGGAGATCATGAGGGTAGAATGAGATGAGTGCCTTTATAAAAAGAGAAAGAGACACAAGAACATTAGCTGGTATACTGAATCTGACGGGTTTCTAGAACACTTATCTAGCAGGGGGAAACCTCTTCTACAAGGGGTTTGCCCTCCAACAAATAATTCCAGTTTGTATATGTATATATGTCTTGATTGATAGATAAATAGATAGATAATCTACCACTTAATGCAACCAGAAAGCAACTGTCTGCAAGCCAGGAGAGAGGCCCTCACCAGAACTGACCATGCTGGCACTCTGATTTTTGACTTCCTAGCCCCCAGACTCATGAGAAATAAATGTCTCTTGTTTAAGTCACCTAACCTTAGCATTCTGAGTTGACTAAGAAAACCTCCTTCACCATCCATGCTGGCTAACCCTCATCTTCAGTTACCTACTCTGCTGACCCCAGTGTCTTATGTAGTGACATGATCCAGACTCTCATCCCCAAGGCAGCTGAGCCCCGATCATCATTTCTCAAGTTGTGCTTGATGTTCCTATTTTACAGTCACTGTTGGGCTGGGGGTTACTATGAGGCTCCCAAGTAGATCAGTTAGGTTCCACACACAATCCCCCCTGCCCCCATTGAACAAAAGCAGCCCTACATCCTCTTCATGATCAGTAACCCCTGCCAAGGCAGTGACCCTCTTCTTTTTTCTTGCCTGAGCCTTGGACACAAGGAGCCAAAAGTGCTCAGTCAGAAGCCACAGCCCCCAAGCCAATGGAACTCTTGTTGACTCCCCTGGTGAAAATGTGCCACTTTTGGAGACCAGGAGGAGCTCAAATCCCTCAGAGCCCAGAACTGCAGAGACAAGAAATACAAAGTCCACCAACAGATCACTGAGAGTTCTAGTAAGAGATGCCACTCTGCTTCCATCCCTTGGTACCCCACCCTATGTGTTGTTTCTGTTGGGGATACAAGCAATGATGACTTTTGGGTGAGGTAAGTGCTCCCATTCACTCATCCTTGATTTCTTCTGCTAGTGCAAGCTGAGTAGTATTCTTGACAGTTGTTCATCTGTTTTTTTCCTAGGAGATCTGGTTCTGTTAACCATCTCCATAATTTTCTGTAGTCAGGCTTGCTGGTTGCTGTTCTGACTTTGATGGTCATTACGATAATCACAGCCCCACCTGACCTTTTGGCGGTTAAGCATTGCCCCTTGCCTGTGTTTGTTCAAGGTCTTGTGATATCAGTGAGCCAAGTCCTGGAACATCCTCTGCTACCATCAGCCCTGGCTGTCAGAGAGAGCCCCTGCTGAACTTCTTTGTGATGCCTACCTCATCACACCTCATTCCTCTGGGCCTTTCCTTGAACATAATCATCATCTGACAAGTCTTCCCACCATATGTGTAACCATTCAGCATGCTCCTTCCACTTTTAATCCCTTCCTTCCCTGCCTGCCATAATATCTCTGACATTTCAACTTTACTATGTAGGCCATCGCTTTTCTACCTACCCTGGAAGGAATCATCCTAGTAGTGACTTCACATTATCTCCTGGGGACCTGGGTTCATGCTAGATGTCAAATCCTGCTTCTATGAAGAGTGCTCCCAAGTCAAATTCTTCCCTGACCAATTTTATGCTCTGATCCCTTGTATTAAGCATCCTTAGAATTCAGTCACCGGTGCACTCCTCCAACGCCTGGTATATATGGATCAGGTCTTGCAGCTTCTTTAGCTCCTTTCCTTTCTTATAAGGAAATCCTCGACTGGGTTACGTTGCACCTTAGCTCTCACTATAAACCTGAAGACCAAAAGGGGAGGTGAGGACAGGGACATATTTACCTCATGAGGGGCAGTTACCGACCTTGAATATGGTGGGTTGAGCATGGTCACTTCTGCAGTTTCAGCAGGTTCAAAGGAGACTGGAATGAGGTAAGGGTGTCAAAATTTCAGGGTCACCTACCCATATGACCCCTTCCCATTTGTTCTGTTTCCTGACCAATGTTTCCCAATCAGCACTCTGAACTTGGCATTAAAATGCTGCCTTGATTGTCTTTTAATCTCTCCAGTTCTGGGTTTTGTCCTAGGCTTTTTTTTGCCCTCCCACTAGAGGTAAGAGCTAGCTTGCTTGCTTTCTTCCTTCCTTCTTTCCTTCCTTCCTTCCTTCCTTCCTTCCTTCCTTCCTTTCTTCCTTCCTTCCTTGCTTTCAGTTGGAGTCTCCCACTCTGTCGCCCAGACTGGAGTGCAGTAGCACACTCACGGCCACCCCAGTGTCGACCTGCTGGGCTCTTGTGATCCTTCCACCTTAGCCTTCCAAGTAGCCAGAACTACAGGCACACGCTAGCACACCCGGCTAATTTTTAATTTATTGTAGAGACGAGGTCTTGCCAAGTTGCCCGGGCTAGTCTCGAACCCGCAGAACTTCTTTCTTTTTCAAGGGGATACTCCCCCCGCAAAAAACTGGAATTCATTTTTGAATGGCGGGCCTCTTGTAGTACAGGCTTCTGCTGCCAGGTGAGTGTTCTAGGAACCCATCAGCATCAGTACACCAGCGAGCATTTACAAAAATTTCAGGGAGTGGAGGACAAAAGTGGGCAACACTACAAAGAGCAACTAGATAAATCCTGAAAAATAAAACATTCTTCAGACAACTTCAATAAGTCTGTTCATGAAAAAAAAAGAAAGAAAGAAAGAAAGAAAGAAAGAAAGAAAGAAAGAAAGAAAGAAAGAAAGCAAGCAGAAAGCATTTGGCTTCAGTGAATTTTTTTTTCAGTGAATTTCAGTGAGATTCTTTCAACATGTTTTCCTATTTCATGATGGGTGATTTATGAGCACACCTACTCATACTGCTGAGTGTTCGTCGTTTTCGATCAAAAATGGCATGGTTCCTGTTCCTCACCCTCCCTATTCGCCCGATTGCAACTTGAGAAACTTTTTTTGTTTGTTTCCCCTAATGAAAAAAGTCCTTAAAGGGAAACTTTTTGCCGATGTGGAAAAGGTGAAACAAAAACCGACAGAAACACTTTTAATTTTGAGCAGTGGAGAAAGCATCTTTCTTGGTGTGTTTCATCAAACAAAAAGTACTCTGAAGGTGACTGAAATTTAAACATGTAAGAATAAATACACAATTTTTAATAAATAAATTCCAGTTTTTTGGGGTCCCCCCATACATTGTTTCTGTGAGATTCTTGCCAAAAATGTAAAACCAGAGAATAATCTCACAGAAACATCAAACTTACCCACATTGAAGGGCATTCTTCATAACAAATGGTCCATACTCTTAAAAAATGTCAATGACAAGAGAGATAAAGAAAAGCTGACAGTATTTCCTAGATTAAAGAAGACTAAAGATGCATAACAACTAAATGCAATTATATGATCCTGAATTAGATCCTGTACTAGGGGAAGAAAGAGTCATAAAGAACATTATTTGAACAAGTGATGACATCTGAATACGGACAGTAGATTAGATAGTAGTGTTATATCAATACTAAATGTCCTAATTTTGATCATTTTAATTTTAGTTAAGTTTAAATTTTAAAATTGAAGGAATGTGAAATTTTAAAATATTGATTATATGCGTTGAAATGATAATATCTTGATGTGTGGGTTACAATATATTATGATCAAATTTACCCATTTTATTTTACTTTTTTGAGGTGGAAAAAAATGAAAATGTGGAAAATCTAAAAGAACTTACGTGACTTGCATTGTTTCTATTGGACAGCACTGTTGTATACCATTACGTTATTACTTTTTCATAATATAGAATCAAGACTATTTCTAGTACTCTCACTATCCCCCTGCACTCTTTTTTTTTTTTTTTAACTATGTTGAGATTGCACTAATGGTCTGTGAACCAGTTCTGTGGAAGGTCCGCGCTTTTAAACTGTGACAAGGGATAAATAGGGTTTAGCCGCTGCATAGTCACCTCTGTGCAGCCAGTCTGAGGGAACCCATTACACCTCCAGCCTCCCAGTAGATTTGCTGGGGGAGGGAGGTACAGATTTGCATTTGGGTGAGGAATGTGTCTAGGTCTTGAAAGTAGCACAGCAGAACCAGGAGAAAAAAGCTGTTGTCAGGAGGGACTGGAGAGGTTGGAGGTGGTATGGGGGCAGGGATTGCTCAGTGTTACATTTGTGTCAATATCTTTGCCACTGTGGCATCATTTCTTTGTCTCCAACACTATACATCTAAAACTGTCCTTAACACATAGGTGTCATATTTATATGATGTCATTTATCTTTCACACCATTTTTGACAGCTGTATTTCTCAAAAATCAGGGAAGTAAAAGCTTCTTATGTATATCTTGAAAATTCTGAAATAACATTTCAGATGGTAAATGATTTACTATCTAAAACTGCATTTTAATTCACCCTTCACACATTCAACAACCATGCATCCTCCCTGTGCTGGGCAGTGACAACAGTAAATATGATATGGTCCCTTCCTTTAAGGCACTCACAGGATAGGGAGAGAAACATGTATAAAGACAATAACAATTGCTATGATATGAATGTGTACCCCAAATTTATATGCAGAAAGTCAGTTGCCAATGTAATAGTATTAAGAAGTGGGGCCTTTAGGAGGTGATTAAATCATGAAAGCCCTCAATAAAGGGTTTGAGGGAATGTGTTTGCTCTCTTCCACTCTTCCACCATGTAAGGACATAGCGTTTGTTCCCTCCAGAGCATAAAGCAACAAGGCACCATCTCGGAAGCAGAAACCAACCCCTCACCAGACACCAAACCTGCTGGTGCCTTAATCTTGGACTTGCTAGCCCCCAGAACTATGAGAAATACATTTGTATTGTTATAAGCTACCCAGTCTAAGGTATAAGGTATTTTGTTATAGCAGCACAAATAGACTAAGACAATAGCTAAGTCAAACAAATGTCAGTAAAAATCTGACTAAAAGTCTCTTGGAGTTTTACAAAAGACTGAGTTGGAGAGAAACATGGAACACTTTTTACAAAAAAAGGTAATATTTGAGAGTTACTGCAGGACTAAAAGGTTATCAGGCAGATGACGCAGATCATGGGAGGAGACCCTATAGTGGTAAAGGCATAAGCAGATGGAACAGCACTAACTATTCAAGGAATTGCAAGTGGTCAGCTATTGCTAGGAGTGTAGATGGGAAGTGAAGCTAGAAGAAAGTCAGACTCTGAAGAACTGACATGCCAAGCCACCAAGTTTGACTTTATCCTACAGGCGATGGGAAGACACCAAAGGAGTTTCAGCAGAGAAGCAATATCAGACTGATGTTTCTAAAATAATTGTACCTATAACTGTAAAAAAAAATTCAACAATAAAACAATTATAAGACAGCCAGGAGTCAAAAAAGGTGGCTCTGGCTTTTGAACAAAGAAGAGTTTCTAAGCATGAAAGCAATGAAGAAATCACAAACAAAAAGATAATAGACCAGATTAAATAAAAGTATAAAACATATATACATAGAGAAAAAATGAACAAAATTAACATTCAAACAACAAATTGAAAGAAATAAATGCCATATGTGACAAAGAATGCCAGCATATTAATAAGAGAATGAGGAACACTCCTATTGCAAATAGGCAAGGGACCTGAAAAGGCAACTTATAAAAGAATTACAAGTGGCTGACAAATATTTTAAATGATAATTAAAGGGAAAAATGAAATATCTTACCTTTCTAGTAGGAGCTGTATTTCAGAGTAAACAAGTAGTCCCAGTTGAGACGGGAAAGTTCTCCTTAGTAGAATCATAGGAAATTATGTAAAGAAGAAATTATAGAATTAGAAAATTATCATTTTCAACTCTGAATGAAAACAGTGATTTAGATAGAAATGAACTATTACTGGTAAAGTCACTTGGTGAATAACAGATGGACAAATGCCATTCTGATAGTGCCAAAATATATCACAAGGATTCCTGTCCAGTTAGAAGGAAAAACCCACCTGCGTGGGAAAAGCAGGTTGCCACAACCATAATTCAGGGGCCAGCCTTAGCATCCCTAATAATTGACCAATGAGGTACCGTGGGTCAGTCTCTCTTGATGTGACACAATAACAAGTATATGACATTGTTTATGATGTGTTTTTCCAAAAAAGTGTTTAACTTGAACCTATCACGTCTTTACAGCTAGCTCCCCATTTGCAAAAATTACGGGGAATAGAGGGTAAAGGTGAGCAGGATTACAAGGAGCAACTAGACAAATTCTGAAAAATCAAACATTCTGCAGGCAACTAATGTAGGTCAGTGCATGAAAAAAAGAAAGAAACTGTAAATTAAAAGAATCTCAAGAGACAATGATCAGGTGCAATGCATGGTTTTGGATAAATGCATAGTTGGGTTTTGTTTTGAACATTCTAGAAAAAAACATTTTTGAGAAAATTAATGCAATTTAACTGTGAAGTCGATACTAGATAATATTAAGAAATTATTAGTAATGTTTTTAATTATTAATGATTTTTATTATGGAGGAAAATATTATTTTATAAATTATAAACAGAAATAAAAATATATAAATTGTTTTTACTATACTAACATCAAAAAATACAAGTTTTAAAAAAGAAAAACATTTTGCCTAAGAAATAGACTAAATTTTCCTTTTATTATTTATTTCAATTAAAGATAACACCATTGGTGAGAGTAAGATGACCAAAGCTTAATTCAGTCTGGTCCTTTTCTGGTAAAAATGCAAATAAATTTAGCCTTTCTAGGAACCAATTTTGCAATATATATTGAGAATCCTTAAAATATTAATGAGTCTGCCAGTTGCAATGGCTCACGCCTGGAATCCCAGCACTTAGGGAGGTCGAGGCAGGAGGATTGTTTAAGCCCAGGAGTTTGAGACCAGCCTAGGCCTCGTCTCTACAAAAAATCAGCCAGGTGTGGTGGCACGTGCCTGAAGTCTCAGCTACTTGGGGGCTTAGGTGGAAGAATTGCCTGAACCCAGGAGTCAAGGCTGCAGTGAGCTGTGATGATACCATGCACTCCAGCCTGGCCAACAGAGTGAGCCCTCAAGTCAAAAAATAAAATATTCATGGTAATATTACACATCTTCCTTTTCTAGAAATGTATCCTGAAGAAATAATCAGATATATAATGAAATATCTCTCTACCTACATGCATACACCTGTAGTTTATAATAGCAAAAAATTAGAAACTACCAAAGTATTAGATATTAAATAACTGATGGTATGTCTTAATATGGTATATTCTAAAACCACATACCATTATGTCAGAAAGTGGTTCATAACAAGAGAAATGTTTATAATGAAATGTTAATGAAAAGTCAGTACATAATACTATGCCTATAATTTTAACATTTTTCAAGCTATAGAAAAAAGACTGGAAGACAATACAGCAAAATATATATACAATTTATCTCTAGGGAGTGAGATTAGTGTTGTGTTTATTTTCTTTGACTTGTCTGTATTTGCAAATTTTCAACAGTAAATAGATATTCCTTTATAATTAGAGGGAAAGATTGTTTATACAAAAATGCCTTCCAATAGTTCAGCCTTTGTGGAAAATAGTATGGTGATTTATCAAAGAACTAAAAATTGAGCTTCCACATGATCCAGCAATCCCTTTTTGGGGACTATACCCAGAGGAACATAAAGCACTCTACAAAAAAGACACCTGCACGCCCATGTTTATTGCAGCACTTTTCACAATAGCAAAAACATGGAACCAACACAGAGAGGCCCACCATAAGTGGGCTGGATAAAGAAAATGTGGTACATATATGCACAATGGAATATTATGCAGCCATAAAGAAGAACAAAATCATGGCCTTCACGGCAACATGAATGCAGCTGTAGATCACCATATTAAGTGAACTGTCACCGGAAACAGAGAGCTGAATACTACATGTTCTCGCTTATAAGTGGGCCCTGACCACTGGGGCACACGAGCACAATGATGGGATCAGCAGATACTGGACACCACTCGGGAAGGAAGCAGGGCATGTGGCAACATACCAGGTACGGGGGAAGAGAGCCAGTTGGAAGCTCAAACGTCACCTGCATGCAACTTTCTTATGTAGCAAATTCTCACTTGTACCCACAACTCTAAAATTAAAAAATAAAAATTTGATGGAAAAAAATACCTTCCAAAACAAGAAGAGAAATCACAAAGAAAAGACTAGTCTGATGTGGTGTGGGAGAATGGGCTGAGGAAGAGAGGTATAAAAGCCTGTCTATATAAAATTGCAAGCTATTCTAAGCTATTTAACAACAAAAGCAATTTATACTTGCTATAGAGATTATAATGTGGAAGTATATAAAGCAAAAAAAGAAAAGTCACCCCTTAACTTTTCTGCAACCTCCCTCTTACTAGTTTAGTGAGTATTCTTTCACACACAATATTTTTTAAAAATGAGACTGTATTCTATATAATGTTCTATAACTTGTTTTTATGACCTAACAATATTTTATGGACAGTCCCTCCTCCTACCCCATCTGCCAGTACATGTGGGTTTACTTCATTCTTTGTAACAGTGGCAGATGGTAAAATGGATGTATCATAAGTTATTGAATCTCTTTCTATTAGTAGATATTGGGGTGTTCTTTTCATGCCATTACAAACATTGCTGTCACAAACACTCTTATGTGCATCTTCTTGCAGTGTATTTAGGTAGGGTAGATTCCTTGGAGTGGAATTCTTTGGTCAAAGGGAATGCAGGTTTAAAACTTTTAGAATTACTGCCAGATTTCTCTCCAAAATCCTATACTGTAATCTCACCAATAATGTGTTCCATTTCCCCATACTCCTGCCAACACTGGACTCAGACCATCATTACTGGGCTCAGACCATCATTACATCATTACTGCTTTATCTTTCTTTTCCAATTTGAAAAGTATAAAAATGTTATCTTGTTTTGCTTGCAACTTTTATATTATTGAGATTGGTAATTTTTATGTGATCCTTGTCCAAATGTGTTTAATCTTTTGTAAATTATCTATTCATCTGTCCCTTTGCCTAAACAATATATAAGTACTATTAATCTGCTAAAACCCTAGATTTAAAGTGTCTTCTTCAAATATCACAAATTCTGTTAACTAAGGATAAAATATTTCAGGCTTAAACTGAAATATCTTAAGAAAGATTCTAATTTCTTGACTCTTGTTTTTTTGTTTTTGTTTTTGTTTTTTGTTTGTTTGTTTTTGTTTTTGAGTTGGAGTCTCACTCTGCCACCCGGATTGGAGTGCAGTGGCTGCTCCTGGCCACCAGACTCTTGTTTTGAATGCTTGACTGTTTGGATCCAAAAGCCCCCAAATTTTGTTGATGTTCTCTTCTTTTTAAAAAATAGAATCTTGTTTTGTACTTTCCAGATATATATTATCATAATTTTCCAGGTGGGGAATCAGAGCACAAAGTGTTGTACTTAGAGTCACAAAATGATTCAGCAGCAGACACACATCTAAAATCCATCGCTCCATCTTATTTTTCAATTATGTGCCCCACGCTTTCCTCCTTCAGTTCACTCTTCACCACAGTCTCATTTACTGGAATAAAGAACCAGTTAGTATTCATAGGTTTTATTCAGACGCATAAATATGTAAGTTCATGAAAGAGTGAAATGATTGCACATAGGCTATAAATTATTTCTTGTTCCTGTTTACAAATAATGTTTTAATTACTGTATACTTCTTGGCCATAGGAAAAATGACTTAGGAATCATTTTCCCTCCAACTAAAATTTAGTAAGAAATATGTTTTAGTACAGTGGTGTTTGCACAGAGAGAGGGAGAGACCTCAATGTGACATTGCTGCTGTAGCTTAAGAAAAAAAAAATGGTAAGCTACAAGGAAAGGACTTTAAACTTTTATTACAGGAGAAGGTTTTAGGTGAGGGAAGTTCTCCATATCCAAAATATGGCTTCCCTATCTGCTATAAATATATCTGTCACTTCTTCACCACCCCCATATGACAATGACCTTGTAGGATAGATAGTGTGGAGACAAAAGCCTATTTCCCAGAAATGAGGATTTGGCTATGTGGTACAGTAATACCTTGTCTTTTGCTGTTTTTTGGGGGACTGGGAAATGTCATTATTAACACTGATAAAAATAAGTTATAAATAAATGCTACTGTGTGTTTATTATGTGCTGGCTGCTTAGCATTCATTTAATTTTTCTATCAATTTATACCTTAAGTATTATTATTTTTATTTTATAGGACTAAGCCTCAGAAAACTTGGCCAGTTTCCCACAGCTAGTAAGTGTAAGAGGCAGGATTTAAATCCAGGCCTACTGACCCAAGTTCTTTTTTTCCATAATGCTTTGTTGCCACTTCTGTGTGGGGATTCCATAGTGGTAAGGACAGCCTGGCTGTTTTAGGCTTGTCTTCTCAATGCACCTCATGTGTCTTAGCTATCCAGCCCTGCCTGAGTCTGCCTCTTGGCTCTGCAGTTTCAGAAAAGTCAATGTTCTGAGTTGGTCCATCCTGAAAAGGGGTAAAGCACTAGGCCAGGAGCATCCCCAGGGAGATCTAATACAGAAAAGATCCACAAGTTTGTGGAGGGATGAGGATTCAAAGACCAGAGAAGCCACAGAGATAAGAAGACCAGAAATACAAAGAGCAGGATGACAGCTGATGTCTGGTCTATTCCAAAGATAACAGCAGTCAACTGGAAGTCACATCATGAAGTGGTCAAGTTTCTCCAGTGGCAGCCAAATGACAACCAGGAGTCCCCAGGAACTAAAAAGATAGAAAGGTCTATGGGAACCTTGGCTCCTCTCACCTGGGGAGAGAACAGCCTTTGCAAATGTGAAGACTTGCTGGGAGATAAGGGCAAGCTTTGGACTGGAAATGCAGGAGCAGAAGCAGGCACAGCTCTTGGAGGTGTACTGACTGACCCAGCTGAGCAACTGTAGTAGAAACTAAGTTGTAGTTTAGTTTGTCTGCCATAGTCAACTTATGCTTTTAGTTTAAGTTTTGCTTCACATTCCTAAAGAGTCAGTGACATGATCTATTCTGCTTAGCCACTGCTGATTGGGCCATCTGACCAAAGATGGCCAAAACTCAATCAGATTCTCTCAAGAGTTTGACCTAAGAAATACACAGAATGAGTTGGTCAGATGGCATCTGCGTGGGGATGCAAGGTCATGTAGAGGGTAGGCCAGAGAGCCCATGAAGTGCCATTTGTGGCCCACATTACAAGGGAACAGACATTTAGGACACAGCAAACGAAGCCCAAGAGAAATGAATAAAATTATGCATCCACAGAGAGAGAGAGAGAGAGAGAAAGAAACAAGTATCTCATGTTATGGTTTCCAATGCTGATAGGCTATTTCCTACAATTAGGTCTCTGTGAAATTCCCCCTAATAACAAATCTTTTTATTTGTGTTTCTTAGAGTGAACTTCTTTTCTTACCAACAATTTCTGACCAAGCCATGACTTATGAATAAGAATCCTGTTGTATTTATGTACAATGGAATTGTCCTCTCCAGTGAGAACTCTTAGGTCCATATCCATGGAAAATGGAATTAGTAATTCAAATGTCACTTTGTGAGCAGAGTGTCAGAGCCCAGGATGTTGGATCATCTCACAAGAAGTTTGGCTTCAGAGGGAGGCAGCAGCTGGAGAATACTCTTCCCTGAGAAAGTAAAGGGCAAAGAACAATGATTACCTACAGAGATCCTTGGATGGTGTATATGAATTATATCACTTAATTCTTGTAAACCTAATATTTTGTTGTAGAAAGACTCTGAGGCTACAGGAGGTGACTAAAACCCGAGGTCACAAAACTAGAAGAAGCACAGCTGGGAATAAAAGGCCGGTTTCCTCTCAGGCACTCTGCCCCCCAGGGACTAAAACACTAGCAGCCACCCACTATATTCTTGTTCCCTTGGGCAGTGTGATGGTTAATTTTATGTGACAACTTGGATGGGCCATGGTGCCTAGATATTTGGTCAACAATATGCTCATGTTTCTGTGAGTGTGTTTTTTGGATGAGATTAACATTTAAGTTGGTGGACTTTGAGTAAAGCAGATTCCTCTCCATAATGTGGCAGGGCCTCATCCAATCAGTTGAAGGTCTGAATAGAGCAAAATTAGACCTCCCCAAAGCAGGAAGGAATTCTGTCTGCAGATGGCCTTCAGACTGGAACTGCAACAGCCATGCGTCCCTGGGTTTCACAGCACACACTGCAGATTTTGGATTTGCCAGCCTCTATAGTCTCATGAGCTAAATTCCTTAAAATAAATCTCTCTGTTGACACACACATGCAAATGGTTCTGTTTGCCTGGAGAACCTTGACTAATAAAGGCAGTGATGAATAATTACTATTACCACTTCTTTTTTAGTCTGTATGAGTTAGGGCCGTTACTTCAGACACTTCAACCCACATTCAAACTACAAAATAGGATGTACATGTTACAAAAACTCCCTTCCCTTGTATATTAAATTTCATTAGATTCCATTTTAGAGAGTGACTTTCCCAACCTTGTCTTCAGATTCCAGCTTAACTCAGTGCTTCAAATAGTGGGAATTTATAAATTAACCAGGATATTGTTTGTCATACTTTAACACCAGCAATAATAAGTACTGATTCTGGACCTATATTCTTCAGCACAGTCACAAATCTCCATAACCTCTAGCCACACACAAATGTCATTGATACTTGCAAGTGCCAGAGAGGAGATGCTAATTTGAAAAATTTTATTGACTGTAATTTGTCTGAAGATGGTGAACTGAATCACAAATCAAGCTAAAGGTGTGCTTTAATACTCTTCATTAGTATATAAGTTGTTGGAAAGATTTGGGGAGGGTGAGTCAAGGATGAAACCTCAGAGTATCTGCATGATCAGCGTTTATATACCTAACCCTTAATTGTACCCCACATCTTTATAATAAATAAATAAATTTAAAAAAGAAACTTCAGATCATTCTGTCAATTATTCATATTTCTATTTTGAAATATTTTATTTTAACTAGTAATTATTTTGGGGGAAAGAGTGAAGAACAAATGGAGAGTATTTACTAAAATGATATTGTGAATTTTATGCCAAATGACAAGAATACTATTTAGACCACAAGAATATCCATGTTTTAATAAAATAAAATTAGTAGTAATCATAAAATAATAGAAAGTTCCATGTAATTAGAAATAAAAAGGCATACTTAGAAATAATCTGTGGTTAAAAGAATAAGAACCAGCCGGGCTCGGTGGCTCAGCCTGTAATCCCGTGCCTTTGGGAGGCTGAGGTGAGCGAATTGCCTGAGCCCGTGGGTTCGAGACCCGCCTGGGCAGCAAGACCTCATCTCTACAATAAATCAAAAAATCAGCTGGGTGTGGTAGCGCATGCCTGTAATTCCGGCTACTCGGAAGGCTGAGGAGGAAGGATCGCCGGAGCCCAGCAGGTCGAGGCTGCAGTGGCCGGGAGCGGCCACTGCACTCCAGTCTGGGCGACAGAGTGAGACTCCAACTCAAAAAAATAAAAAAAATAAAAAAATTAAAAAAATAAAATAAAAGAATAAGAACCCTTGAAATTGTACAATAATGAAAACACTGCCTACTAAACTTGAGTGATGTCAAATAGAACTAGAAGAAATATATATATATATCCTTATCACCGCCTACATTAGAAAACATAAAAAATGGCAAATTAACAAGAAAAAACACATTCAATTCAAGAAGTTAGAAAGAGTGAAAAAACACATTCAATTCAAGGTTAGAAAGAGTGAACTTAAAAATAATAGAAGGGAAAAAAAATGAAAATTAAACCAGAAATTACTGAATAGGAAACACATATTAGAATGATTAACAAAACTAAAACAGATTATTTGAAAGGTTAATAAAAAGGACAAACCTCTCAAAGCCTTAATAAAATTTTAGGGAAAAATAGTATGAGAAGCACAAATGAATAATAGTAGTAATAAAAAGGGTGATGTAACTCTAAATCCAGCAGAGATCTCAAAATTTATTGGAGGATAATATAAATGAATATCATGCCAAATTCTGAAAATGGAATAGTTGAAATGGAAAACTTTTGAGAAAAGTATAAATCACCAAAATTATCTAGGGAAGGAATAGAAAACTCAGACCAATAACTAACAAAGAAATTGAAACAATGGTCAAAAATTGACTCCCAAAAAAGGCATCAGGCCTAGATTTAAAAAAAAAAAATTTAATTTTGAAATAATTTCTGATTTAGAGAAAAGTTGCAAAAATAGTACTAATAGTTCCTATGCATTTTTCATTCAGCTTCCCCTCCTGTTAATAACTTACATAACTGCAGTACAATTATCAAAACCTGTAAATTACGTTCAAACACAATACTACAAATTTATAGAATTTTACAAGTTTTCCCATTAATGTCCTTTTTTTTTGTTTGGGGTTTCAATTCAAGATCTGAGATTACATTTAATTATCATAGCTCCTTAGTCTCCTTTAGTCTGTAACATTTCTTTGGTCTTTTCTTGTTTTTTATGACCCTGATACTTTTGAAAAGTACTGGTAAATTATTTTGTAAAATGGCCCTCGTTTGAGTTTGTCTGATGTTTTCTTATGATTAGATTGACATTATGCATTGTTTTTTTTTTTTTTGCAAGAATACTATGTTTGGTCATTCTCAATGCATCCTACACAAAAGATATACTTCACATCAAGATGTCTTTTAACTGGTGACATTATTTAGGCTAGAGCCACTCTGGCCCTTAAAGCCTGCTGGATAGCTGCAGGATGTGGCACTTATCACTTTCCTTTGCTCCAGGAAGAAGGGACCCTGAGTTGTTTTTTTTTTAACCTTAAGTGCTGAGAGTTAATCATATTCCTCAATTTGTAGCAAATTATCTTTACCAATTCATTAAAGCTGCTCTTGCTTTATATCACTGTATCTTATTTTATTTAAATAAAATCATATAATTTATTTTATTTAAAGTCCAATACATCTATATTAATTAAAATACATATCATATTAATTAAAATACACAATGACACCATATATTCATAAGGACACCGTTACATTCAAGGATACATCTCAAACACACTGATGAGAGAGATGGGCATGGGGACAAAGGGAATCCTTAAGTAAAAAAAATAAGCCAAGAGAGGAGCCACCTGCACTGGCAGTAATGATAGTGTCCTAAGGCTAGGAAGATGATAAGGGCAGCTCTCTGCAGGGGTGACCCACAGAGGTGAGAGCCAGGCAAAAATGATGGGCGGAAATCACAGAGGATCTGGTCCAGCTGCCGTCAAACCTATAAGCAACACCTTGAGGCCACAGGAAATTTGTTGGGTGCAAAGAGAGCTTTCTGGGCCTGTGTGACTCTTCTGTCCATTCTGAGTTTCCAATGTGGATGCATTGGGACCCTGGCACTTGTGTGGGCTCACCTGGCAATTTCTCAGGTTCCTGTAAACATGAACAGTCTGGGGCTGACAAATTTCCTCACTGATTTCTTTCAGGGTTAATATGAAAAGTAAATTGTTCTTCTTATAGTGTTGAAACCTAGCATACTCCATTGGGTAAACTCTCATTTTCTATGGCTGAACACTATCTGGCTTTGCAGATTTTATAGGAGAACCAGAGCTTAAGACCAGGCCACACCCTAGGCAGTCCTGGCTACATCTCTGAGTGATGAAGCTTGTGTCTGTGAATTGTCCTTGTTGGGAAAATGGGTTGTAATGTAGTGCTGGTGACACACAGCCTTAACAAAAGAGATACATTAAAAACTTAATGTTGTTGGTGGGAGTGTAAACTAATACAGCCTCTGTGGAAAACAGTGTGTCAATTCCTAAAAGGTCCAGAAATTGACCTTCCATACATCCCCACAATCTGCCTACTGGGAATATATCCAGAAGAACTCAAATCGCTCTATGAAAAAGATACCTGCACATGCATGTTTATTGCAGTATTATTCACAATAGCAAAAACGTAGAACCAACTATGCTGTCCACAGAAAGAGGACTGGATAAAAAAAAAATGTGGTACATATACATAATGAAATATTATGCAGCCATAAATGAGGACAAAATTATGAATTTTGCAGCAACTTGGATGGACTTAGAGTCTATAATACTGACCAATCTATCACAGAAACAAAGAACTGAGTATAGCATATTGTCATTTATAAGTGAACCTTGAACAATTATCATAATACTATATGAAAATGATTGTCGGTAGTGGGAAATTTCCCTGGGAGGGGGACGGGATTGGCAGTAGTGGGATTCTCCCAGGGGGAGGGGGACACACCTCATCAACAAGGGTACCTGCATAATGAACATTTGTTTACTTAACCCTAAATTGTACCCCACATCTTTAAAATAAAAAAATTTTTTAAATGTTTGTGTCCCCCAAAGAGATTCCAATCTCTTTCTGGAGGAACTGGTTAAGACAATCATGAGATAATCAGACAATGTAGTATTTTGCACCTATGGGAAATCCTACTTTTGAAGCATTTTTAGTGACGTGGGAAAATGTTAATGTCACATTCATTCAAATATTATTATATTTAATGAGTGTCTTTGCACAAGACACTAACTGATTAGGGCCCAGCAGAAGCAAAAACAAGGCATATAAGAAGCTACTGAAAAGAACTCTGGCAATAAAAGCTGTTTTTCACACCACAGCTGCTTACTTTGTTTCTCAGACCCTATGAGCCAGAGGAGGTCATGCCTGCGTCACACAGCGTGAAAGTCTCAGTCCTCACAACCTGCTCAGTGTTTGATATGGTGATTAGGGAGGTGATCGCTGTCACATTTCCCAGTCAGGCTTTATGCAAGGGCCAAGGTTTCCCACCTCCTCATGCCCCCAGGTCCCAAGGTCATTCTGAAAGTGCACACTCTAGACCCTATCTATGGATTAAAGAGTAACAGAAAAGCCAGATATTTGGAGTATTTGGGCATTTAAAAGAGCCCAAGAAGTCCATGCAGCCTGTGGGACTCTCATTTTCACTCTAAGGGAGGGATGTAGGGATGGGGGCTGTGTTTTCTCTGAAGCTCGCCCACAGGGGTGGGTACCCAATGTATGCTGCTGGACCCACAGACCCTCCATTAGCTCCTATTCCACCCTTACCTGATAGGGATAGGGTTTGGTTTTTTTTTTCTTTTAATCAGAAAGCCTCTTAATCCTGAGAAGAGTTTAACTGTTCACTGAGTCGCTGAGAAAGGGATGGTAAAATATCAATACAGTATGTGTCCAATTATATTTATATTTAAGCATCCAAATATACCAAAAAAAAAAAAAAACTTGGAAGGAAATAGGCCAATATATTGACAGTGCTACCTCCCTCCTCCCCCCACATGATGGTTTCAAGGAAAGTTAAAATGTTTCCTTTAAAACAACTTTATTGAGATATAATTGACATTGAATTTTGTCTTAAGCAAATCAAAAAATGAACATTAGGATTTACTTTTTAAAATTTAGAGGTGTAAGAAAACGAAATAAAAGGTATTTGTTAAATTGGAAAGAAGAAAAACTATATTTGTAGATAATATGATCTCTAATGAGGGGCAACTCAAAAAACCCAGAATTACCAATATTTTGGAGGGCAGGCCCCCTTGTAGTACAGGCTTCCTCTGCTAGGTAAGCGCTCTAAGAATCCATGAGAACAGTGTACCAGCTAGTGTTCTTGTGAGAGGCTACATTTGGCTTCTTTGAATTTTTTTTGGAGATTCTTTCAACCCATTTTCCCATTTCATGATGGGTGATTTATGAGCACACTTGCCCACACCATGCTGCGTATTCAGAAGTTTTTGACCAAAAACAGCATGACCCTTGTGTCACCCACCCTATTGACCCTATCTCACCCAGAGGACTTTTTTTTTTGTTTCCCCAGATGAAAAAAAGTCCTCAAAGGGAAACATCTTGCTGATGTGGAAGAGGTCAAACCAAAAAGGCAGGAGGACTAAAAGGCATCAAAATTGACGAGTTCAAAAACTGTTGGAGGTGGAAAAAGCATCTCAATAGGTGTACTGCATCAAATGGAGAGTACTTTGAAGGTGACTGAAGTTTAAACATGTAAGAATGAATACCCATTTTTTTTTTTTTTTTTAGTTGGAGTCTCACTCTGTTGCCCAGCAGTGGCATGCTCACGGCTACCACAGCCTCCACTTGCTGGGCTCAGATGATCCTTCTGCCTTAGTCTTCCAAGTAGCTAAAACTACAGGTGTGCGGCACCATGTCTGGCTAACTATTTGATTTATTGTGGAGATGAAGTCTTACCGTATTGCCTAGGCTGGTCTCAAACCCCTGGGCTCAGGCAATCCTCTCACTTCTGCCTCCCAAAGTGCTAGGATTACAGGTGTGAGCCACCACACCCAGCAAATACACAATTTTTTGCAAATAAATTCTGGATTTTTTAGGGGTACCTCCTCATATAGAAAATCCTAAGGAATCCACTAAAAAATTACCAGAACTAAAAATTTTTAGTGTTCAGCAAAGTTATAGGATACAAGTACAATATACAAAAATCAACTATATTTCTATACAATTGAACAATCCACAAATGAAATTAGAATAACAATTCCATTTGCAATATAATAAAAAAGAATTAAATACTTAGGATAAAATAAAAGCAGTGCAAAATTTATACTCTATAAACTATTAAACATTGTTGGAAAATATTAGAAGATTTAAATAGATGGACAGACATCTCATGTTCATGGATCAGAAGACTAAATATTGTTAAGACAGCAATACTCCCCTAATTGATCTACAGATTTAATGCAGTCCTGTCAACCCCCTTGGCTGGCTTCTTTGCAAAATTGGCAAGCTAGCCCTAATATTCACATGAAAACTCAAGGAACCTAGAATAATAAAATGATATTAAAAAAGAACAGAGGTGGAGGACTCAAACTTCTGATTTCAAAATCTATAAATCTACCGTAATCAAGGTTGTTGCACTGGCTCTAAGATAGACATGTATAGATCAATGGAACTGAGAATCCAGAAATCCTCACAGTCAACTAATTTTCAACAAGAGTACCAAAACAACTCAGTAAGAGAAAGAATAAACAGTCTTTTAAACAAATAGAGCTGGAAAACTAGATACCCACATGCAAAAGAATGAACTTTGACTCTAATTTGATAAAAATAGATCAAAGACCTACATTTATGAGCTAAAACAAGAAAACTCAGAAGAAAACATAGGGGTAAATCTTCATGACCTTGGTTTTGGCAATGGTTTCTGACACCAAAAGAAAAATAAATTGCACTTCAGCACAATTAAAACCTTTTGTACTTCAAAGGATACTATCCAGAAAGTGAAAAGACAACACACAGAATGGAAAAAAGTACTTGCAAATCATACATTTAATAAGAGACTTGTTTTAGAATATACAAATAACTCTTACAACTCAGTAAGATAAATAACTCAATTTAAAAGGAAGCAAAGAATCTCAATAGACACTTGTTCAAAGAAGATTTACAAATATACAAACACATGAAAAGATGTTCAACATAACTAGCCATCAGGAAAATGCAAATCAAAACCACAATAAGACTCTATTTCACACCAACTATGATGGATTTAATTTTTTAAAAAGCCAAATAATAACAAGTGTTAGTGAGAATGCGGAGGAAGGAAAACACCCATACACTGCTGGTGGGAATGTAAAATGGTGCATCTGCATTGGAAAGAAATCTGGCAGCTCCTCCAAAAGGTTAACATAGAGTTACCATTTGACTCAGCAAATTTCACTTGTTAAAAAATAAACTGAGGCACATTAAAACGTTGATGAGTTTATTATTGAGCATTCAGTGACTCTTGAAATTGGCAGCATCAGATTGCAAACAGTTCATCCAGGGGATGTGAGGGGAAACTTTTATAAGGTGTTTGTGGAAGCAAGACAAAGGAAATATTTGATTGGTTAAAGTTAGAAAGTTCCTACTTAGGTTAGTTGGTGGTTTCTGATTGATTAAGCTTAAGTTTCCTTTTACTGTTTATTTCGAGTTGAGTTTTGGTTTGCTTGTATAGAAACCCAACATGCTAGAGCTATATCAGCCTAATGACTTCCCAATTAATTATTTTGACACAGTTCTAGGTTTAGAGGGGGGACCCCCCCAAAAAAACCAGAATTATCTTTTGGAAGGTGGGCCCATTGTCATATAGGCTTCCCCCCACCCCACAAGGTAAGTGTTCCAGGAAACCATCAGCATCAGTGTACCACCTAGCATTCTTGTGACAGGCTGAGTTCAGCTTTAGTGAATTTTTTTTGAAGAGTCTTTCATTGTGTTTCTCCATTTCATGATGGGTGATTTACAGTGCAACTGCCCACACTACACTGAGTATTCAGCAGTTTTTTACCAAAACAGCATGACCCCCATGCCCCAACCTCCCTATTCACCAGATCTCACCTTGATAACTTTTTTTTCGGTTTCCAAGATGAAAAAAGTCCTCAAAGGGAAACGTTTTGCCATTGTGAAAGAGGTGAAACAAAAACGGCAGAAGCGCTAAAAGGTATCAAAATTGATGAGTTCAAAAAATATTGTGACTTACCAGGTGCAGTGGCTCACACCTGTAATCCCAGCACTTTGGGAGACTGAGGCAAGAGGATTGCCTGAGCCCAGGGTTTGAGATCAGACTGGACAACTTAGTGAGACCTTGCTTCTACAACAAATATTTTTAAAAATTTAGCCGGGTGTGGCGGTACTCGCCTGTAGTTCCAGCTACTTTAGAGGCTGAGGTGGAAGGATCACCTGAGCCCAGAAGGTCGAGGTTGTGGTAGCTGTGAGTGTGCCACTGCACTCCAGCCTGGGCAACAGAGTGAGACCCCGACTTAAACAAAACAAAAAACTGTTGTGAGCAGTGGAAAAAGCATCTCAATAGGTGCCTTGCATCAAATGGAGAATACTTTGAAGGTGACTGAAGTGTAAACAAATAACACAATTTTGAATAAATAAATTCCAGGTTTTTTGGATTCCCCCTCATTTACCCAAGAGAATGAAAACATGTGTTCACACAAAAAACTGTCTATGAATGCTTATATTAGCACTATTCATTATAGCCAAAAGGTAGAATGAACCCAATGACCATCAACTGATGGATAAACAAAATGCACTCTATCAATACAATGAAACATTATTTGTCATAAAAAGGAATGAAGAACTGATACATGCTACAGCATGGATCAACCTTAAAAACATTATGCTCAATGAAAGAAGTCAGTCGCAAAAGACCACATATTGTGTGATTCCTATATGAAATGTCCAGAACAGGCAAATCTATAAAGGCGGACAGAAGATTAGTGGTTGCTGAGGACTGGAGGAAGTTAGGGTGAGGAGAATGGGGAGTGATAACTGAAGGGAAGAGGACTTCTTTTGGGAGTGATGAAAATGTTCTAAAATTAGTTGTAGTGATGGTCACACAACTCTGTGAATATACTCAAAATTATTGAATAGCACATTTTAACGGGATGAATTGTAAAGTGTATGATATCACAATAAAGCTGTCACAAAAAAATTTAGGGGCTAATTACTTTAAAAAGAGTCCTTACTTTTAAATAATTCACAATAGAATTCCCTTAACTATCAAACTTAATATGTGCATTTAAAAAATACAGTTCAGTTTCTACATATTTAATGCATGAATTGCTACAAGAATTATGGGATACACGTGTGGATCAAATTCATTCACGTGCTATGTAGAATACCTGTGAAAAGATGTCAATTCTCTAATTCAGTCTTTAATTATCTAAATATTAAAACAAAAGATTTGTCATATACTCTTTCATTAATGCCATGTCCCAAGAAGAATCTTACATCCTCTAAAGCTGTGTGTGTGTGTGTGTGTGTGTGTGAAGCATACATTGTAGTGATTTTTTCACTGTAGCTCCTCAAGTTGTATCCATAACCTTGGAGCATTCTTCTTCCCTGCCAAGCCTTGAGCAGGACACAGGGGCCTGGCTGAGCTCAGGGCCACAGACACCAGTCCTGGTGACAGGTGAAATGAAACAAAGGATTTAGCTTGAGGGTTTCCAGAAAATGGATTCCACTTGTGGCCTGCTTTATACCTCTCCTGGGACATTGACTAGAAGTTGCCAAGTTTAAGTAAATAATGAACCAAATATATTTGAATAAAAACGAAGGGAAGAGCTGAACCACAGGGCAGGGCCTGCCTTGGGAGTCCAATACAACAAATTCATGGCCCATGAGTATTTTATAAGAAAGAAATAGTTCAGATATTACATATGACAGACTGGAATTGCAGTGTAAATTGCTTTATCAGCATATTCACTCTGGAACACAGGACTCCTCAAGGATATAGTTTGTTTTTGTTTTTTTTAATTATCTGACATTTATTCTTTTTTTTTTTTCTTTTTAAGTTGGAGTCTCACTCTGTCGCTCAGACTGGAGTGCCATGGCTGCTCCCAGCCACTGCAGCCTCGACCTGCTGGGCTCCGGCGATCCTTCCGCCTCAGCCTTCCAAGTAGCCGGAATTACAGGCATGCGCTACCACACCCGGCTGATTTTTTATTTTATTGTAGAGATGAGGACTCACTGCCCAGGCGGGTCTCGAACCCGTGGGCTCAGGCAATCCACTCACCCACCTCTGCCTCCCAAAGGCGGCGGATTACAGGCTGAGCCACCGAGCCTGGCAAGGATATAATTTTAGTTCTCTATAACAAGGGTCAAAGGTCACACCTTTACACTGGGGAGACTTCTACTCCCTATTCAAAGAAACTGAGTGGGCTTTGCTTGTTTGTATTTTTAGAAAAAGGAGTAAATTGTTTATTTTTCCTTAAATTTAACCTTAAATCTCTCAATACCCAGCTTGTTGGTGGATACTTTTTCAGGAGACTGTTCTATATATTCATATATATCATATACATATATACACATATCTGATATTCCATTCACAGTTACTTCTTCCATCAGTGCTTTTCCTGGGAACTGATGAATTCGGAATTGTACTTAGATAATAGATGAGTTCTGAATCCCAGATTGAGCTGAATTCACATTAAGGCAGCCATGACAAGTGTGTGAGCAAAATCGATGTTTTCGGCCAGGTACAGTGGCTCACGCCTGTAATCCCAGCACTTTGGGAAGACAAGACAGAGGATTGTTTGAGCCCAGGAGTTCAAGACTAGCCTGGACACCATGGCAAGACTTCATCTCTACAATAAATAAAAAAATTAGCTGAGCATGGTCATGAGCACCTGTAGTCCCAGCCACTTGGAAGGATCACCTGAGCCCAGCAGGTCAAGACTGGAATAGCTGCGAGCCTGGGAGACAGTGAGACTCTGACTCCCCATAGAAATCAATGTTTTCTGCAACTATGATACAGGAGACCTAGATTCTTAGACTCCCTCCCCCAAACACGTTTACCATCAACCAGACTCAGATACTACAGTTGTAAAACAGGGATGATTATACCTGCCCCGCCATCCTCACAAATTTTGAGAGGCAATGGTTATGGACGTGCTTTGTGAGTTACACAGACAGACTTGGGTTTGAAGTTTATTTCTACCATCTATTGATGATAGAACCTAGGAAAATTTACTTCACCTCACTAAGACTTAGATCTTTTATCTATAAAGAAGGTCATTCTGTATCTGCCTACAGAAGAGTTATACAGATAAAATGAGATTCAATGTATTTAAATAATGTATAGTAAGTGCTAACTAAATGGCAGCTGGCCAGAGTCATGACTCACACCTGTAATTCCAGTACTTTGAGAGGCCAATTGAGATGATCACTTGAAGCTAGGAGTCTGAGACCAACCTGGGCAATAAAGTGATATACCGTATCTACAAAATATTTTTAAAAATTTGCCGGCCGGGTTCAGTGACTCAACCTGTAATCCCAGCACTTTGGAAGGTTGAGGCGAGTGGATTGCCTGAACCTGCAGGTTCGACACCAGCCTGGGCAAGTTGGCAAGACCTTGTCTCTGCAATAAATAAAAAATTAGCTGGGCATGGTAGCGCACGCCTGTAGTTCTGGCTACTTGAAAGGCTGAGGCGGAAGGATCGCCGGAGCCCCGCAGGACTGCGCTCCAGTCTGGATGACAGAGTGAGACTCCAACTCAAAAACAAACAAAAATTTTCCAGGGGAGGTGCGGCCCAACTGTAGTCCTAGCTACTCAGGAGGATCACTTGAGCCAAGGAATTGGAGGCAATAGTGAGCTATGATTGCTCTACTGCACTTGAGCCTGGGCAACAGAGTGAGACCTCACCTAAAAACATTAATTAGTTAATTAATGGTAGCTATTATTATTGCTACTACTACTACTGCTATACACCTAAGTTTATAATGGTTGCATCAACACTACCATCAGTTTTGTCAGTATCATACATAGGCTTTGAACAAAGACATTTTTGGAACAAAGCATGGGAAAGGAAAGTTTAGAAAATGTGGATACGGAGGAAAATCCATTACATGTAAAAGGGAAAGTTAGAAGAAAATGGCCTTTCTGGAGAAAAGGGTTTTGGAGAGTTATGGAAAACTGGGTCCAAGAAGTCAGGAGGAGCCAGACAGTGAATACCTCTCAGAGCTGGAATGAGACCTATGAACTTAGTTCTGAGAGTGTCAGTCTCTGTAACTGTTTTTAGCACTGGCCAGAATGACTGGATTCCTGCCTGGTGACCCAGGCTCTGATGCCAGGGCCTCACAGTAGAGTTTCTGGGCAAACGGGGCGGTGGCCCACGGTGGAGAGGGGCCCCAGTCGGGTTCCCTTATGTTGCCAAGGTCTCTCAAGGTCATCCCCTGGGCTTATTGGCTCCCTGGTCATGGAGCCAGCTGGGCTCACTCCCCTGTTTATCAGTGATTCCATCTCCTGGGGAGCGCTGACACTGCTGGGGCATTAGGCTCTCAGGCGTGCCCTGGTATCTTGTTACGGAATTCTTTTTTTTTTCAATATTTTTTATTATGGTTTTGTGGGGTACAGTTAAGGATTAGGTGTACAATTACGTTTCATTCAGGCACCCTGTTGATAAGAGGTGTTTCCCTGGCCCCAGACAGATATTTGCTACTGTTAATCCCATCTTCCCCCACCCATAGTTTCCCAGTACCATCAGTCATTTTCTTATAGTATTACGTTGGATGTTCAAGGTCCATTATATGAGTGAGAACATGTGATACTCGGATCTTTGTTTCTGTGAGAGGTTACTCAGTATTATAGACTCCAGTTCCATCCAGGTTGCTGCGAAATTCATGATTTTGTTCTTTTTTATGGCTGCATAGTATTCCATCATGTATATGTACCACATTTTTTTAATCCAGTACTCTTTTGATGGGCAGCATGGTTGTTTCCAGGTTCTTGCTATTGTGAACAACGCTGCAACAAACATACGTGTGCAGGTATCTTTTTTGAGTGATTTGAGTTCTTCAGGGTATATTCCTAGTAGGGAATATTGTGTGGTCATATGGGAGGTTGATATTTAGAGCTTTTAGGAGTTGCCACACTGCTTTCCACAGAGGTTCGGAATTCTTTTAAAATCTGTTTTTTAAAAAGTGATAGATGATTATTATTGTGGAAAACTTGGAAAATTCTCCAAATCCTATAGAAGAAAACAGCAACATTAATTTCATGTCTTAGCCCTAATTATTTTCCTTTTACATACATCTATGTAGTTTTAAAATAGTTTTTAAATATGCTTTGTTCATTCAGTAATAGATCATGAACATTTTCTCAAGTTGTAAATATTCCTATACAATCTTTTTTTTTCTTTTTCGAGTTGGGGTCTTACTCTGTTACCCAGCTTGAGTGCAGTGGCATGATCACGGCTCACCGCAGCCTTGACCTCCTGGGCTCAGACGATCCTTCTGCTTTAGCCTCCTGAGTAACTGGGACTATAGGCACATGCCGTTATGCCTGGCTAATTTTTTTAGAATTTTCTAAAGAGACAAGGTCTCACTATGTTGCCCAGTTTGGTCTCAAACTCCTGGGATCAAGCAGTGCTCCCACCTCAGCCTCCCAAAGTGCTGAGATTACAGAGGTAAGCCACTGTGTTTGACCCTTATACAAACTTTTTTGAGGATCCCACTGTAATCTATCATATAGACGAAATGAGTTAATATATGTATAGTTCTTAAAACAGTGAGTGGCACACAGTAAGCACTCAATACATCGTAGCAATTATTATAATATACATATGTACATAAGCTATATGTATAACATAATCAGTCCCTATTCTTGGACTTGAGGGTGGTTTTCACTATTTCACTTATATAATATTCCAGTGTGCATCCTTGTGAACAAATGTGTTCTTGTGTCTCTGATGATTTCCTCGGGATATATTTCTAGTAGTAGTTGTGTCACAGAATTTGTAATTTTCCTGATTATCAATACAGGTTCCTAAGTACCTTCACAAATTTGTATGTGCTCTATGCTATTTAAAATTTTGTGTTTTCTTCTCCCAGTGAGACTGGGTTTGGAGTTGGTTTCTCCCCCGAGAGCGTGGAATTCTATAGCTGACAAAAACATGACTGCCCTATTTTATGACAGCAGCTGAAAGGTATGACCCCACAGGCTTTTTAAAAAGCTCAAACCAGCTGTGTTACATAACTAATTATGAGGTGTTGGTTAAGGTACCTGGCTTGTCTGTATCTCAATTTCTTGAACTGTAAAATGGTTTTGACAATACCTACATCCCTTAAAGTTGATGGGAGGATTAAGTAAGAATTCCAAATGTCTTCCTACGTGTTCAGTGCATAGTAGGGCCTCAAATATGGTGTAGTCATAGCAGATATAGAAGCAATACAATGAGTAGGAGTAGAACCACAGCAATAGCAGTAGCAGCAAGAACTGAAAGACCCAGCTACAATGCCTGGGCCTCTACCTCTCCCTCCTGGCTCTAGCCAAGTGGAGATAATGTTGGGGTACAGTGGGCTGGCCCCTCCCTGCTCTCAACTAAGCTGGACAAGAATACATCTTTCCCCCGCCTCTTCTGTTGGCCAAGGTGGGAGAAGTCTAAAACCTCACAGGTTTACCTTTCCCCACCAGTCATTTAAGTGACCAAGACCCAAGGCTCAACTGCTTGAGGTCATCCTCACCCTTCGGAAGTAGGCTCATCTGGCCAGAAGCAGGCCTGAGCTGCCAGAAGTCATTTTATTTTATTTTATTTTTTTACCCATTCTCCTTTATCCTCCAGTTAGTCATCTGCCAATGTAGCTAACATATATGTTGTTAAATATGCGTGTATCTTTACAAAATAAGTGTTGTATGTGTGCAATTGTTGTTTCTTCTCCATGGGTAATAAATGACATTGTACAAAGTCTGATGCAAAAGTCTGGACTAATTTCTAGCATGTTAAATACACTGCCTCTTCCACAGGACTTTAAGGTAATGTGCTGATGATTAGACTATGCAACTTTATTGCATTTATATGGTTTCCAATGCCCTTTGAAATGTGATTAATTCTTTTAAGGATCATGGACACTTATGACACTTAGCTCATAAATAATTAAATCCAATTAGTGCTACAGACTGAACCAAACCTAATTTATTTCAAGTTCTGTTTCTCAGTAGAAAGGCCTTGGTTCACTACTTCTGAAATAATATCACTACCTCATTCCATCTTCCCATCAATTCATTTGAGCAGTGAAATATAGGTGACAAAAGAAAGTTATACATGTAAAGTTTACATGAAAATACAGTATTTTATTAATTTTAAAAACTTTAAAACTCAGAAAAGTAGAGAGAACAATATAACAAACTGCCTTCCTCCAAATTTTTCCTTAAAAATAATTTATGAAACAAGAAATAATGTATGAAAAGCAATGAAAATGATATAAAGAATATCAGTGTGTCCATCCCTCAGTTTCAAACCTTACAAATACAATTGAAAACATTTCCCTGACTCTGTTTCCCTCCATCCTTCCACATCACCACTATCCTGAATTTCATGTTTGTCACTCCCATGGAAATCTTTATGTTTTTTTTTTTTCTTTTTGAGTTGGAGTCTCACTCTGTCACCCAGACTGGTGTGCAGTGGCCGCTTCCGGCCACTGCAGCCTCGACCTGCTGGACTCCAGCGATCCTTCTGCCTCAGCCTTCCAAGTAGCTGGAACTACAGGCACGCACTACCATGCCTGGTGAATTTTTGATTTATTGTAGAGATGAGGTCTTGCCAAGTTGCCCAGGCAGGTCTCGAACCCACGGGCTCAGGCAATCCACTCACCTCGGCCTCCCAAAGCTCTGGGATTACAGGCTGAGCCACCGAGCCTGCCGTCTTTATTGCTTTTACTACTTATGCAGGCATCCCAAATAATAGTATTTGCAGATTTTAACTTTATTTAAATGATACCCTACTCTCAGTATCTTTCTGCAACTTTTTAATTTTTAGAGTTTTTTTCTCTTGTTAATATTTGTGGCTTAATTCATTCAAATTCCACTGCCATCTGTTTTATTGCATAGCTAACATTTAGTTTTGGTATTTTTGGTTTTTGTAAACATTTGGTAAACACATCCTCTTTTGTACATGTGAGGAAATTTCTCTAGAATATATGACTGCTTATTTATAGACAGCAAATCTAAGTTTAAAAATTCAACCTAATTTTCTCTTAATTGTGTAAGAGTCCTGTTAAAACCGTAGACTCTATGATGTTCTCCATGGGATAGATCTGACAGGAATAAACAAACCTTATAGTCCATTAAGGTCTATTACTTTATATCTCTCAAATATACTTTTTGAACCCAGGGTGATTTTATTAAGTTGGAAAAAAACCCTAAATTCAACAATTTATTTTGGAGTGAATTTTAAAAAGAAGAAAGTTTTTTAAAAAGCTAATTGTACATAGTAGCAAAAAGGGAAAGAAATACTCTACCTATTGGCCTCCACAAATCTCAAAGGAAGACCTCCCTCTGGACTCCCCAGAGCACTGCTTCTTTCAACCTTTTCTGCAAAAGCCCTAGGATTTGGGAAGTTGTCCTCCTGCCCAGCTCACTTATAACAACCAACCAACCTGCAGAGAGAGGGCCTTGCAACCATGATGTGGCCTACAGTGGTGGTTATTAATCCCCTATTACTGCCACCACTAAGCCCTGACACCACTGCTACTCCCCTCTCCTGCTGTTCCCCTGCATACATTGCCATATACCATGCATTTGTCTGCATTTCCACAAACTCTAAGTTAATGTTCAAAACAACCCAGTATGGTGAAATCATCATGCTGTCCTCTGGGCAAAGAAACTAAGGAACAGAGAAGTAAGGTGACTTGTCCAAGATCATGCAACTAATAGTTTGTCACAGCCTAGAGCAATAATTGTGGTCCAAATCTGTCAGCTGCCAAGTTTACTCAGGCACTTAGCAGCTCCGCTTCACTGGCTCTTTGATAATACATAACCGTAATTACTGATGCACTCATTAGATAATACCTGTTATGAACACTGCTTAACACCAAAAAATTAAAATCACCTGTCATTCTATAACCCAAGAGGTTACCACTGTAAATTTATTGTAGTCTTTCCTTCAATCCTTTTTGTTTTCTACACCCTTGGGTCAAAATAGAAGTGTCATTCTTTTTATTTTTTAACTGCTTTATTGAAATACAATTCACATATCATATGAATTCAATGATTTTTAATACCATCACAAAGCTGTACAATCATCACCGTAGTCTAATTTTAGAATATTTTCATCAATCCAGAAAGAAGCCTCATGTTCATTCTCCCACCATCATTTACTCCCAACTCTGGGAAACTACTAACCAACTATCTGTCCCTACAGATTTGCCTATTCTAGACATCAAGCCAAATGCAATCGTACAATATGTGGTCTTTTGAAACCAGCTTCTTTCGCTCAACATGCTTTCAAAGTTAATCCATGTTGCAGAATGTATTAGAATTTCATTCCATTAAGTAATATTCCACTGTATGTATATATCACATTTTGTTTACCAATTCTTCTGTTGATGGACATTTGAGATGTTTCCATTTTGGGGCCATTTATAATGCTGTTGTGAACATTCACTTATGTGTAAATTTTTCTGTGGACATTTCTCCTAGAAATGCAGTTGTTGGCTCATATGGTAACTCTATGTTAAACTTTTTGAGGAACTTCCAAATCATTTTCCAAAGTGACTGCACCATTTTACATTCCCACCAGCAATGTATGAGGGTTCTGATTTCTTCACATCTTCATCAGCACTTGCTGTTTATTGTGTCTTTTTTATTATAACCATCCTAGTGGGTATAAAGTACACCTACTTTGTGTCTGAATCCCAAAAGGTTTTAAAATTGCTGAAGTCTAATTTATCTTTTTTTCTTTGTTTCTTGCGCTTTTTGTAATATCTAAGAAGATCAAGCCTTATTTTTTAAAAAAATCTTTAAGCAAATCAAAGAATCATATTAGATAAGACATTTTGTATTCATTTTTTTTCACATATTTCATTGTAGACATTTTCACATATAACTTACCTAAACATTTCCCTCTAGCCTGGGTTCAGTAGCTCACACCTGTAATCCTAGCACTTTGGGAGGCTGAGGTAAGAGGATCCCTTGAAGCCAGGTATTTGAGATCAGCCCCATACACCATAGCAAGACTCTGTCTCTAATCTTCCCCCACCCCCCAAAAAGCATGCACCTGTAGTCCTAGCTACTCAGGAGACTGAGGTGAGAGAATTGCTTTAGCCCAGGATTTCAAGGCAGTAGTGAGCTGTGATCATACCACAGCACTCCTGCCTGGGTGACAGAGCAAGACTCCATCTCTGAAAAAAAAAAAAAAACCCTGAAAAAGAGTCTTACATTTATGCTATCTAGTTTTTATCAAGGCTTCAGAGATTCAATGGCATTAGAGAAACTGGAAAAACATTGGGAAAAAAAACCAAAACCAACTCTCCAGTCTAAAAATTTAATGACATTTCTATTTTAAAAGTGTTATAATCACACTGGACAATTTCTAGTTCTTTCACATCACAAAAAATGTAGAAAGTATAGAAAAAGAACAAAAGCACCCATATTCTCATCACCTTAACAGCCCTATCTCTTTTTCATGTATTTTCTTCTGTGTTTTTTTTTTTTTTTTTGGAGTTGGAGTCTCACTCGTAGCTCAGGTTGGAGTGCAGTGTCATGCTCATGGCCACCCCAGGATCAACGTACTAGGTTCAGGTGATCTTTCCACCTCGGCCTTACAAGTAGCTGAAACTACAGATGTGCGTACCACGCCCAGCTAATTTTTTTGATTTATTGTAGAGATGAGGTCTCGCGAGGTTGTCCAGGCTGTGCTAGAACTCATGGCCTCAGGCAATCCCCTCACCTTAGCCTCCCAAAGTGCTGGAATTACAGGGTTGAACCACACAGCACCTGGCACTGCGCTTTTAAAAAGCATATTTTTGAAGAATTGTAATCATACAGTATTTCAAATTTACATTACACTGTTAAAATTCTTCCATATTTTCTCCAGTTTTCACAACTATCATTTTTTACCACCTGCAGAATATATCAAATGATTGTACTATAATTTATATATTCTTTTATTAGAGATTTTCATTTTTTCAGGGTCCTCTCCTCTCTCCTTTATTTTCTATGATAAATAATAGATAGATAATTTTTTTTTTTTTTGCTTGTAGCTGTTTCCATGTTTTAGATTATTTCCTTAAGACACATTCCTGCAGCTGGAATTGCTAAATTGAAAGTTATAGCCTTTTTTGTACCTTTCAATGTATATTGCCAGATTACGTTTCAAAATGTATCCACTTAAAAATGCTATTGGTGATTATTGATGCTTTGGGTACCATCATTTTAAAATGCTTTGTTAATTTAAGCGGGAAAAGCTCTATGTTTTTATCTGCATTTCATTTTATTACTTTAGGTTACAAGCAAAACATCTCTTCTTAGGACTATCTGGTTTTATTTCCTTTTAAGTTAACTATTAATGTAAGTAACACAGTCAGATCTGTCACATATAAAATATGTAGTTATCTGTTTCTCTCTTTCTCTCACTGTCTGTCTCTTGCTCTTCCTCTCTCTCCATATAGGGGATCCAGTACTTTTAAGTTTTATTTCAATGAGAAATTTATGTTTATAACTTTGTCATAAAGATATAACTCCAGTAAATTTCTTCTGTACTGACTGAATCAATGTCTATAAATTATTGAAGTTCTTTCCCCCCTCTTCTTAGCAGAAGAAGGGCAAGTGGGATGAAAAGATAGATTAGTAAAAAAAAAAAATCATGTAGATAAGGTATTATTATGCCTCGATATCGCTCATGTTAACATTTTATAGCCAAGTTCCCATCATTTTGTAGACATCTTTTAATATGTAATTATTTTAAATATAGCCTATTATTTTAATTATCTCTAATTAAAAGCACTTTCACATACCAATGTGTATTCTAGCAAAAAAGAACTTTGAATTCCTTCTACTTTATAATACAGCCTCTACTTCTCTCTTTCAAGTAATTTCATATGTAGGCAATAAGTCCCAAGGAGTTCCTTTAGATAAGCTATGAATTTTAAAACTAACCTACATTTTAATTTTATTGTGCTACAAAAATAAATGTTAAAGGACTTTTCACTAAGTGTTTTTTTTTTTTTCTGTCACTAAGTACTTTTCTTTTATCTGATTATTCACATGCTGCTTTCAATGAATACTAACTACTTCAATTTGGCATTCTACTTCACAGTGAGAGGGTGAATTCACCACATCTTAATCGTCATGATTATTCCATTACCAGGTAGTCCTTAGGAACCACAAGAATGTGTCCTGTTATTTACAGTTATGGTCAATCATCACCACCTGAATTAATACACAGGCTACGTCATGAATATGCCTAATTCAGGTGCCTCTCTTGAAATACTGGCATTAAGAAGGCATTTGGAGCCATTTCAGAATATATTTTTTCTTCATTGCTCTTAAAAAGAGCCCATCAGAAGTTTACAAAATGATATCCACTTACTACTCAGCTTTGACTTTTCTCCCCCTCACATTCTCATTAGTTTATTATTCTGGGACGTATTTGGAAAGCTCTAAGGATGGGCTCTTATTTCAGTCACAATGAGGGAAATCCTGCCTTACTTCCTCTGCTCCACTTCTCCACGATTACACCCATCCTTTTCTGTGGTTGGTCTCTTCTTTCTTTCCCTACGACAACCTCACTTTAATCTCATCAAGGTCCCTCATTCCTATCTTTTTTTTTTTTTTTTTTTTTGAGTTGGAGTCTTGACCTGCTGGGCTCCAGTGATCCTTCCGCCTCAGCCTTCCAAGTAGCTAGAACTACAGGCGTGCACTACCACGCCCGGCTAATTTTTTTTTATTTATTGTAGAGATGAGGTCTCGCCAAGTTGCCCAGGTGGGTTTCAAACCCACGGGCTCAGGCAATCCGCTCACCTCAGCCTCCCAAAGTGCTGGCATTACAGGCTGAGCCACCAAGTCCGGCTCCTCATTCCCATCTTATTCTCTCCTTCTTGGTACCCTTTTTTTTTCTTCTCTGCCCTTTCTTTGAACATCACAAAATATCTAGCCACATCTCTAGTTTAATGGAACCCCATTTTTCTCAACCTCTATTCTTGTCTTCATTGTAGCATTAGTTGATTTTATTATCATGCATTATCAAAGTAAATCATGCTCATGATAAAATCTGCAAAAACATAAACAAGTAGAAAAAAATAAAACTGTTATTCCAGCTTCCAAAGGTAATCACTGTCAATTTGTTGTTGCATTTCCATTGTCTTTTATAATTTAAAAAAATTATCAAATCAAAATTATACTAGAGACATTTTATATCTAGCTTTTTTCTTTTTTTGCCTGGGTCTCATTCTGTCACCCAGGTTGGAGTGCAGTGGCATCATCATGGCTTGCCAAAGTTTCCGCCTCCTGGGTCCAGGCAATCCTTCTGCCTCAGTCTTCTGAGTTGCTGGAACTACAGCTGTGTGCCACCATGCCTGGCTAATTTTTTAATTTTCTGTAGAGACGAGGTCTTGCTATGTTGCCTAGGCTGGTATATCTAGCTTTTTAAAAAATTTTTAATTTTGAAGATGTGGGTTACAATTCAGGGTTAAGTATACAAATGTTCATTATGCAGATACCCTTGTTGATGAGGTGTGTCCCCCCTCCCCTGGCAGTTTCCAACTACGGACAATCCCTTTCTTATAGTTTATAATTGTTCAAGCTCTACTTATGAGTGATAACATGGGTACTCAATTTGTTTCTGTGATAGATCGATCAGTATTATAGCCTCTATGTCCATCCAAGCTGCTGTGGAGTTCATAATTTTGACCTTCTTTATGGCTGTGTAATATTCCATCATGTACATGTACCACATTTTAAAAATCCAGTTCTCTTTTGATGGACAGCATGGTTGGTTCCATGTTTTTGCTACTGTGAACAATGCTGCAATAAACATGCATGTGCAGGTATGTTTTTCATAGAGTGATTTGAGTTCCTCCAGATATATTCCCAGTAGGAGGATCGTGGGGTCATATGGAAGGTTAATTTTTAGACCTCTTAGGAGTCACCAAACTGTTTTCCATAGAAGTTGTACTAGTTTACACTCCCACCAACAGTGTAGAAGTGTTCCCTTTTTGCCACATCCTTTCCAGCATCTGTTGTTTTTGAGTTATTAATGATGGCCATACTGACAAGAGTTAGGTGGTATCTCAGTGTGGTTTTAATTTACATTTCTTTCTTTCTTTCTTCTTTTTTTTTGAGTTGGAGTCTCACTCTGTCGCCCAGACTGGAGTGCAGTGGCCGCTCCCGGCCACTGCAGCCTCAACCTGCTGGGCTCCGGCAATGCTTCCGCCTCAGTCTTCCGAGTAGCTGGAACTACAGGCGTGCGCTACCACGCCCGGCTGATTTTTTGATTTATTGTAGAAATGAGGTCTCACCAAGTTGCCCAGGCGGGTCTCGAACCCGCAGGCTCAGGCAATCCACTTACCTCAGCCTCCCAAGGCGCGGGATTACAGGCTGAGCCACCAAGCCAGGCTTAAATTTACATTTCTTTGATGACTAGTGAGACTGAGCATTTTTTCATGTATCTGTTGGTTGCTCATATGTCTTCTTTTGAGAAATGTCTATTCATATCTTTTACCCACTTTGTAATGGAGCTGTTTGGTTTTTTCCTTTCAGAACAATTGAGTTCCTTGTAGATCTTAGATGTTAGACCTTTGTCAGATATACAGTTGGCAAATCTTTTTTCTCAGACTGTGGGCTGTCTCCCTGCTCTCTTGATGGCTTCCTTGCCTTTGCAGAAGTTTGTCAGTTTGATGAGGTCCCATTTGTCTATCTTATCTCTTAGTGTGGGCACTTGGGGTTTTGATCAGGAATTGGTTGCCAGTTCCAATTTCCATACGGGTGTCTCCTGCGTTTTCTAATGTTCTTATAGTTTGAGGTTTTATGTTTAGGTCTCCGATCCATTTAGAGTTGATTTTTGTGTATGGAGATAGGTAGGGGTCTTGTTTTAATCTTCTGCATGTGGTCAGCCAGTTTTCCCAGCTCCATTTACTGAATAGGTTCTCCTTTCCCCAGTGGGTTAATGATGAGGCTTTGTGGAAGATGAGTTGGTTGAGAAATTGAGGATTTGCTTCCGGAATCTCTATCATGTTCCACTGGTCTATATGACTGTTCTTGTACAAATACCAGGCTGTTTTGATTATTGTAGCTTTATAATAAAGTTTAAAGTCTGGGAGTGTGATACCTCTGCTTTTTGTTTGTTTGCTTTTCATTTTGCTGAGGATTGTTTTGGTTACTCATGTTCATTTATGTTTCCATATGAATTCCTGTATTGTCGTTTCCAGGTCTGAGAAGAATGCTGTTGGTAATTTAATAGATATTGCACTAAGGATTTGTTCAGCATTATGCTGTTTAGTGTCCGTGTCTTTGTGGGTTTTGGGAAAACTTTGTTGGTGTTGATATTTATTTTTATTCCACTGTGGTCCGAGAAGGATGGTAGTATTTCAATCTTATGAAATTTGTTTATGCTTGATTGCCTTGGGTAGGATGGACATTTTAACAATGTTGATTCTTCCAATCCAGAGAATGGAATATTTTTCCATTTGTTTGTGTCATCTTTGATTTCTTTGAGCAATGTTTTGTAGTTTTTGCTGTAAAGGTCTTTCATTTCTCTGGTTAGGAAGATGCCAAAGTATTTGTGTGTGTGTGTGTGGCTACTGTGAATGGGATTATGCTTTTTATTTGAGTTTCTGTTTGTTTATTGTTGGTGTATAAGAATGCAACTGTTTTTGCATATTTATTTTATACCCTAAGACTTTGCTAAAGTCCTTTATCAGTTCAAGGAGGTTTTTGACAGGTTCTCTTGTGTTTTCAAGGTATAGAATCATGTTGTCTGCAAAGAAGGATAACTTACTTCCTCTTTTCCTATTTGGATACCCCTGATTTCCTTCTCTTATCTGATTGCTCTAGCCAGGACTTCCAATACTATGTTGAACAGGTAGGGTAAGAGTGGGCATCCTTGTGTTTTCCAGTTTTCAGGGGAAATGCTTCCAAATTCTGTCTGTTTAGCAGTATGTGGGCTGTGGGTTTCTCTACTATTTTGAGGTATGTTCCATCTATGCTTAGATGTTCGAGGATTTTTATCAAGAAGAGGTGCTGGATTTTATCGAAAGTTTTTTCTGCATCTAATGATATAATCATGTGGTTTTTGTTTTTACATCTGTTGGTGTATTTAATTACGTTTATGGTCTTGTGGATGTTGAACCAGCCCTGCACTCTAGGGATGAAGCCTACCTGGTCATGGTGGATGATTTTTGAGATGTGTTGTTGGATCCAGTTTGCTAGAATCTTGTTGAGAATTTTAGTATCTATGTTTATCATGGATATTGGCCTGCAGTTCTCTTTCTTTGTAGGATCTTTACCTGGTTTGGGTATCAATGCGATGTTGGCTACATAAAATGATTTAGAGAGAGTTTCATCTTTCTCGATTGCCCGGAATACTTTCAGTAGGATTGGTATCATCTCCTCCTTGTATGTTTTGTAGAATTCTGCTGGAAAGCCATCTGGTTCAGGGCTTTTTTTTTTTTTTTTTTTTTTTTTGTAGGTCATTTTCTTATGACATAGTCGATTTCCTGGGTTATTATTGATCTGTTTAGGGTGTGGATTTCTTCTTGTTTCAACCTGGGGAGGTTGTGTGATGTCAGAAAGATCTCCATTTCACTTAGGCTTTCAAGTTTGTTTCCATACAAGTGTACATAGTAATCTCTGATAATTTTTTGTATTTCTTTGGGGTCAGATGTGACTTGATATTTTGCATTTCTGATTGTGTTTATTTGGGCTTTTTCTCTCTTTTTCTTGGTCAGCCTAGCTAGGGGTCCATTGATCTTGTTTATCCTTTCAAAGAACCAGCCTTTTGTTCCATTGATTTTTGTGTGTGTGTGTATTATATTTTTGTCTTCTATGTCCCGAATTTGGGCTTTTATTTTGGTGATCTGAATTCTTCTGCTGGGTTTTGGTGGTCTTGCTTTTCCACCTTCCTAAAGGTGATTTTTTAGGGTGTTAACTTGTATTCTTTCCATTTTCTTCATGTGTGTTTGTAGAGAGATGAATTCCCATCTTAGTACTGATTTCATGATATCCCAGAGATTTTGGTAAGATGCTTCCTTGTTTTCATTTGTTTCCAGGAATCTTTTAATTTCTGTTTTGATTTCCATGTTGACCCAGGATTTGTTCAGCATTATGCTGTTTAGTGTCCATGTCTATGTGGGTTTTGGGGGAACTTTGTTGGTGTTGATATTTACTTTTATTCCACTGTGATCCAAGAAGGATGGTAGTATTTCAATCTTATGAAATTTGTTTATGCTTGATTTATGGCTGAGGATGTGATTGATCTTAGAGTACATTCCATGTGGTGATGAGTAGAATGTATATTCCATGGTTGTTGGGTAGAGTATTCTGTAGGTATCAATTAAGTTCATTTGATCAAACATCATGTTGAGGTTCTGGATCTCCTTGTTGATTTTTGTCTTGATGATCTATCTAGGGTTGTGAGTAGGGTATTTAAGTCCCCAGCTATGATAGTGTTAGAGTCAATATATTTTTTTACTTAGAAGTTGCTTATGAAAGTTGGTGCTCCTATGTTGGGTGCATATATGTTGAGGATGTTTATATTTCTTGTTGACAGATTGAACCTTTTATCATTATGTAGTGACCGTCCATATCTTTTTAAATTTTTGATAGCTTAAATGGTATTAAGATTGCAACTCCTACTTTCTTTTTTGTCCCATTAGTCTGAAAATTTGTTTTCCATTCTCTTACTTTGCATCTATGAGTGTCCTTTCTGGTGAGGTGAGTCTTTTGGAGACAATGTATTATTACATCATGATATTTTATCCAATTTGCCATTCTATGTCTTTTCAGTGGTGCATTTATTCCATTCACATTCAGGTTAATTATTGAGATGTGAGAGTTTATCCCTGTCATGAGGTTCTTATAGAATTTGTTGCTGCTGCTGCTGTTTGCTTGTTTATTTGCTTGTTGTCTTTCTTTTGATTTTTGAGTTGATTTATGTATGTTTTCAATCTTTTTCTGCATTCTTGGGAAGGGTGTTGTCATTCTTTTTTTTTTTTTTCTTTCTTCAGTGTTTAATACTTTCTTAAGTGTTTCTTGTAGAGCTGGTCTACAGATGGTGATTGAATGTCTGGAAAGGACTTTAATTCTCCATCGCTGATGAAACTTAGTTGGATAGGTAGTTCTTGGTTGAAATTGTTTATCTTTGAGAACTTTGAAGATTGGACTCCAATCTCTCCTAGCCTGAAGTGGTTCTGAAGATAAGTTTACTGCTATACTACTTGGTCTTCCCCGGTAGGTAGTCTGACCTTTCTCTCTTGCTGCCTTTAGGCTTTTTTATTTTATGCCTACTTTGTGTAAGCAAATTACTATGTGCCTAGGAGTTAGTCTTCTCATTTGTTGTCTTGCAGGGGTTCTCTGACTTTCTTGTGTTTGAATGGTTGCGTCTCTGATGAGATGAGGGAAGTTTTCTCAGATAATTTCATGGAATGTGTGTTCCAGGGTGGTCTCTGTCTCTCTATCTGCCTCAGAGATAGGCTTGGCCTCTTGATATAAGAGGCTTTGTTCTGTCTTTTAAAGCTTCTTTTCTATGTTTTTAACAGTTTGGGTTAGTTCCATATTTTGGTCCTCAACCTCTGAGATTCTTTCTTCTGCTTGATTAATTCTGCTTTCCTTGCTTATCAGTTTGTTATTTATTTCATTCACTATATTCTTTATTGCTATTATCTCAGTTATCAACTCCTTCATCCTTTCCTCTTGTCTCTCCTCATTTCTATTTATTCTCTCTATTAATATCTTGACATCTGGGTTTGTGGTTTGAGACCAGTCATTCTGAGGGCTCTTCATTGTTTGAGTTCTGAAGTCTTTTTTCTCAGTTGTTCTCCCAGATGTCTGTATGAGACCCACAGTCTTCCTTTGGTTTTTCTTCATTTGTATAGGTTTTCCTCCCCCCTTTTAAAATCTCTTCTTTAATTCTGCTGTTCTGTGAGGGGGGATAGCTTTTACTTCTGTTTCCTCAGTCTCCTATTCTTCCTTATATATCTAGCTTTCTAATCTCACATTTCATCATGAGCATTTCACCTCTAACTTATGTGAAAATTTAAATACATCATTGAAAAGCAAATGGAATATCTAGACATGCAGGATAAAGAATAAAAATCATTCCACGATGATTTACTATTTTGATCTATTTCTGATCTTTTTTTCTATGTATATTATTCTTTTATGAATATTATTCTATGTATATCATTCTTTTTAAAGCAAAAACTGGATCATACTGTATATACATTTTGTGGAATTCTGTGTGAAATATGGAATTTGGAGCCGGGCTCAGTGGCTCAGCCTGTAATCCCGCGCCTTTAGGAGGCTGAGGTGAGTGGATTGCCTGAGCCCGCGGGTTTGAGACCCACCTAGGCAGCGAGACCTCATCTCTACAATAAAATAAAAAATCAGCCGGGCGTGGTAGCGGGTGCCTGTAATTCTGGCTACTTGGAAGGCTGAGGTGGAAGGCTCGCCAGAGCCCAGTGGGTCAAGGCTGCGGTTGCCGGGTGCAGCCACTGCACTCCAGTCTGGGCAATGGAGTAAGACTCCAACTCAAAAAAAAAAAAAAAAAAAAGGAATATGGAATTTGATGTGAAATTTTCCAACACTTACTCCACAAACACTTAGTGACTACTTGCCATTTTTCTGGGTTTGGGGGCAAAATGGAAAACTAGACAGAAAAACTTTTGCCCTCTAGTGCTTATATTCTTGTGGGGAAGAAAGGCAGTCAGCAAACAAATAAGATTGAAATGACAGCCTTTGGAATGAGTGCCATGGAATACAAGAAAGCAGGGTAGGGAGTAGATGGAAGCTGATGAAGAAAGGGTGGACTCCTTTGTACAGGATGGTCAGACAAGGAGAGCTCCCTGAGGAGGTACTTGAACAGACCAGAACCCTAAGGAAAAATAAATATAAATTAGAAATGTAATTTTTTCCTGGATTTTGTGTTATTTGTGGTATATTTCAGCTTTTTAAGTGATATCAGCTTCAATCCTCAGAAATCACAGATCTTTTCTTGGCAGCACTGGCTATGCAGGCAACTAAGAAATGTAACTCTTTTTTTTTTTTTTGAGAGATGGGATCTCTCCATGTTGCCCAGGCTGGAGTGCAGTGGCTATTCACAGGCATGATCACAGCACTACAACCTGAAACTACTGGGCTCAAACAATCCTTCTGCCTTAGCCTCCCAAGTAGCTGGAACTACAGGTGCATGCCACTGTGTCCAGTTCATAGAATATATAACTCTTAAGAACAAGGACTGTTGGGTGGCAGTCCTTGGGGTGGTCACTGGCTCAGCTGAACAGAAACTCAACCTGGCAGTAGAAAAGCCCAGAAATAGATTCATATTGCAGAACTCTAGGTAGGCTTAGCATTTGGAGGCTCCAAGTACAAGTGAGGCTGAAAAAAGAAAGATGGTTGAATGTGTGTATAACAGAAAGTCATATCTCAGATTCTGGCTGCCAGCCAGTGCAGCTGGACAAGCCCCTTCCCCATCCTGACTGATGAAACTTGGTTTATTCAAACTCATGCTATAGCTATCAGTATCAGCAATTTCCCTTCTTCAGACATTTTTGTTTGTTTGTTTTCCAACAAGTCAAAGACTTCTGAAAACGAAATGTCTGCTTGCATTCAGATAAGTCCCTCTATGCTTTCACATGTTAGTTTATGTCTTGATTTATAGAATTTTGAAACTCGGGCCAATTTCTGCAGAAAGTGGAAGATTGGAAGGCAGTCAGGAGCGGACAGGAATTAAATTCTGGATCCTGCTGAAGCTTTAGCATCCTGTTAGAGGAGACATTTTCTTGGCAGACTCCCAGACAAGATGCCAAACTGAACACCCAATGATGCAGCAGCATTTGGAACGTCCAATTTTTCACGTGCTGCTCACTCTGTGGTCCAGACAAATATGGTGGTGGAGAGACCATTACTTGTTTTGCTGCTTTTGAGCCTCAGAGCCAAGATCTCTGCAGCTGCATGGATCTTCTATTGCATTGATAATGTGGACAGATTTACATAAATAACTTCCTGTTGAATGTTTTTTAGAAATAATTTTCAGGAGAGTTAAAGATAGCAATAGGCCATGACCATTATTATTATTATTATTATTATTATTATTATTAATAGGCTGTCACACTGTTGCCCAGGCTGGAGTGTGGTAGCTTGATCATAGCTCACTGTAACCTTGAACTTCTGGACTTAAGTGATCCTCCCACCTGTGTCCCTTCAGGAGTGTGTGCTACACCTGGTTAATTATTTTATTTTTTTGTAGAGATAGGATCTCACGATGTTGCCCAGGCTGGTCTCAAACTCCTGGCCTCAAACAATCCTCCTGCTTCAACTTCTCAAAGCACTGGGATTACAGGTATGAGCCATTGTGCCAGCCACAACTTAATTATTTGATCACAAGGAAACATTTCCAACATTTTAGTGAATAATGCTGTAGGAAAAACATCTTTCCCTTGATTTTTCCAAGTTTTTCCAGCCTTGCCTCCATACATATAAATGTACATACAGTATATAAGCTTAGCCTTGTATACCAGTGTGGCCCATAGCACTCTACCCATGGGTTCTCAGTGTTGGCTACTTGCTAGAATAACCAGGAGATCTTTTTGAAACATATCAATCAATCCCTGCCTCTTATTCCCAGAGATTCTGTTATAATTATTTTGGGATAGAGCCCTGGTCCTGACAGTTTTTAAAGCTCCCCAGGTGGTTAAACATGCAACCAGGTTTGAGAACCGTTGTACCTGGGACTTTTTCCTAGCAAAGATGTCCATCTGTTCTTTTTCCAGAGCGTGAAGTGGCAAAAAATACATCTGCAATTGCAGGGAATCCAGCACCTGGGGTTTTCAGTTCCTAATGATAAGACGCTGGTGGCATCTCTTCCTTTTCCTCCTTGTAACGGGTTTTGGGCTAAAATAGGAGGGCAAGTGTGAGCTGAGGGGCATTATTCTCAGCTCAGGCTGTGAAGACGACTGTCATCGAAAGAATGTCCTCTATGCTGAAATATCCAGAGTATGAGACACAGCTCAAGAGGATGAGGAAGTTCTCAAAAATACATATTGTGATTTTGCAATTGGAAGTTATCTCAATGAAAAGAAAAGGAAGACACACCTTAAACAATCCGGTGGGAGTTGCAGTGGAAGTGGAACTCAAATCATGAAGCACAGGGACAAAGGAGTGTACATATAGGAGACTGCAAAGGAGAGGTCCTGGAAAGCTCAGCAGATGGAGGCTTGCATCAAAAAGCAAAGGACAATCCAGAGGACAGCTTTCATGAAGTCCAGAGTAGGAGACTGAAGACAGGAGATCTGGGAGGTTTTGTGCTTGGAGCCAACTAAGTGATGCTGATGGATGGAGAAAAGGAAGTGTAACACCACAACTTGTGTTTTTGTTCTCTCTGTGAAAGAATAATCATTGTACTAAAAGGCAAAATGACCTCTGGTTAGAAAAAACTAAATCCAAGACAGAAAGTTTAAATGAAAAAATACGCAAAAGCAGCCTAGAAAATTCTAAAAGTTTTTTAAAAATTAAAGGGAATAGATTTATGGGACAGGGCAGAAAGTACAGCATCCAAACACATTTTGAAATTACTATATGGTAGAAGTAGCATTTCAGCAGGGAAAGATAAATTATTAAAAGTGGTATTAGGGCAAGTGGCCAGACATTCTGAAAAAAAAAAACAAAAGGCTGGACATTCAAGCTCATTCCTTAAATCAAAATAAATTTGAGAGGTAGTTTTAAATATCAGGAAAACCACAAACAAATTTATATATGATCTTGAAATGAAAACATTCTCTGAATCTATGTATGTACACCTAGATGTACACAAATGCATAAAAACATACTACATATTTGTTTATAAACAAACACATTTTTGAAGGTTTGGAAGGATATACACCAAACTTGACAGTGGTTATTTCTGGGGCTTAAAATTGGAAGATACTAAAGAGAGACAGTTTCTCTCTCCTTCTTTCCACAGATGCACAGTCATGAGTCACTGAAAGACAGGTACACATCCTGAGAAAGATGTTACAAGCAATTTCATCATCGTGTGAACATCGTAAGAGTGTACTGATCCAAACCTGGACAGTATAGCTTTCTACACACCTAGGCTACATGGTAGAGACTATTGTTCCTGGGCTACAAACCTGGATAGCACATTACCATACTGAATACTGCAGATAATTGTATTTGTATTTCTGAATATATCTAAATGTAGAAAAAGTACAGTTAAAATACTGTATTATAATCTAATAGGATTACCAGTGGCTGTGTGTGTGGTCTGTCATTGACTGAAATGTTGTTATGTAACACATGACTGTATGTCTGTGTGCTGTATATAAAATATGTATTTTTATATTTTCATACATATTTCATATACAGCTGCTCCTTGACTACATCCTGAAACCCATGGTAGGATGAAAATATCATTAACTCAAAAATGCATTTAATACCCTAACAGATCCATCATAAAGTCAAAAATTATAAGTCAGGGACCATATGTATAATATGTAATGTACATTTAGGAATTTGTTAATTTTTTAAACAAAAAATATGTTTGAAATAAAAATACATTTAAAAAAATCAAGATTGGTTAAGAATTTGAAGGAAAACACTTAACTTCAAGTTTTTTGGCCCAAACAAATCTCACCTAACATCCTGAAGGAATATGAGAAATGACTAAAATTATAGCCAAGGAAAGGAAGATTCTACTGAGCAGGCATTATTCTGGCTATTAAAATAATGATTAGTGGGAGCACTCATGACTAGAAGGAAGCATCACCTAGACAAAGTCTTGTTGGTCACAGGAAGAGGAAGCCCTGAATGAGTCAGAGCACGGTGTTGCATCTAAAGTTTGCCATTTACCACTTTTGTGACGTTGGACAAGTTACATAACCTCTCTGAGCTTCAGCCTCCTGTTTCAACGGCAGGGGGTTATGAGAACATTAAATAAGGTGAGGTTTTAAATAATGTGTCCAAACTGTAAAGGGTTGTGCACAGGCAAAGAGTTATTATTCTTTCACAGGGTTATTAGATTGGCTCACCCGATAAATGTGATAGATATGGTATATCTAGGCCTTAACAAACATGTGACATTGTCTTTTATTGTATCCTTAGGAAGGCTAGAAAATATAAGTCAGATGTTGGAATAATTTAAGTGGCTTAGGAACCTGCTGAATGACTGATTAGGGATGCTGAACTGATGGAATCATGGGGCATTTCTATTGGCCTGCTGTAAGATTGTAGGCTAAACCCTATTTTTTTTACAATGTTTTAATTCTTATCAAATTTGCAAGTGACATAAAGTTAAAGATAGAAAACTTGTCAGAGACAGAACAGAACTGAAAACACCCTGGCAGGCTAAAATAAAGATGAATTTTCAAGATAAAATGTAACTGGAATAATTGTATCTTATAATTATATCAAAAATAAAATCTGCAAGGATCTGTAAAAATTATAATTCCCAGAGTTAACAAGAGAAACAGGTGATTTTATATACTCTTAATAAGAACATATGTGGGTAAATTTCTGAAGGAACAATGGACAATATATATCATAGTCCTTTAAAAAATCATATTCTTTAACCAGAAAACAACTTCTGAAAATCCATACATGTACAATGACACAAGCAGAGATGTCCATCCCAGCATTATTTATGGTAAGGAAAAAACTATATATAACACATATATCTAATAATATGATTTTCTAAGTAGATAATGATGTTTACATAGGATGAAGTACTATATAGTAACAGTTCTTAACTGGGGGTGACTTTACCCCCAAAGGGACATTTGACCAACTTCGGTCTGGAGACATTTTTGGTTGTTACCTGCAGTAGAAAGGGGAGGTGATACTGGCATTCAGTAAGTAGCGGCCAGAGATGCCGCTAAACATCCTACAATGTGCAGAAAGTCCTCAAACAACAAAGAACTAGCTGACCTCAAATGTCCATAGTGCCAAGACTGAGAAACTGCTTGTAAAGTCTTTTAAAATTATGATAGAAAAGAATAGCTAATGATATAGCAAAATACTCAAAAAATGTTTTGTGAAAATTTTTAAAAGTTTATAAATGATAAGGTTTCATTCCTGGCTGGGTGAAGTGACTGACACCTGTAATACCAGCACTTTGGGAGGCTGAGGTATGAGGATTGCTTGAGCCCAGGAGTTTGAGATCAGCCTGGGCAACATAACAAGTTCTCATCTCTATTTTTAAAAAATCAAAAAATTAGCTGAGTATGATGGCCCATGCCTGTAGTCTTGCTACTTGAAAGGCTGAGGCAGAAGGATTGCCTGAGTCCAGGGGGCCGAGTCTGGTGAGCCGTGATCACACTACTGCATTCCAGCCTAAGAGAAAGAATGAGACTCCCAGCTCCAAAAAAAAAAATTCATTCCTGTGTGTGAAAACATATTTAATCATTATTAGTGAGTAGCGGGATTGTGAGTGATTTAAATTTTCTTTTTTGTGCTATTCTGCATTTTTCCAGGTTTCCTTTTCTTTTCTTTTTTTGAGTCGGGTTCTCACTCTGTGCCCAGGCTGTCAGTGGCATGATCATAGCTCACCACAGCCTCAAACTCCTGGGATCAGTTGATCCTCCCACCTCAGCCTTCCAAGTAACTGGGACTAAAGATGTGTGCCACCATGCCTGGCTAAGTTTTTTAATTTGTTGTAGAGATAAGTTCTCACTATGTTGCCTAGGCTGATCTCTAACTCTTGGGTTCAAGCAATCCTCTCCCCCGGCCTGCCAAAATGTTGAGATTCCGGGCATGAGCTACCACGCCTGACCTTTCCAGGTTTCTCATAATGCATGTATTATGTAGAAAATCCGTGAAGAAAAATATTCAGTGAAAATGAACTATCAAGGATTGGTCTTTTTCTGTGAGCAGTGTGAAAAAACTTTGATGGATTGTGTTGACAACGAGTCTTAGATTAGATTTAACAGATATAGAACATCTGGAAAGAGGGGTTCACCGCCCTCTCTCCTTTCCGTGGGCCAGGTCTCACCTGGACTCTTGGGATCAGGAGTGGGCACCACATTTTATCAGGCACGGGGAGTTGCATATTTCATTGTACCTATGTGCAGAGAAAGGGGTGTGTGTGTGTGTGCCTTCATATTCATTGATTTGGGGGAAATGGTGATCTCAGTCTGGTGTGATACTCTGGTGTCCTCTTTAGAGAACTCTGGGATGACTCTCTGGGTGAATACCTAGGCTTTCAGAGTCCCCTTCTCCCTGCCTCACGAGGTGTGGACCAAGCTTTCACTCTGTCCCGGAACCGGTCAAGGAGGCCATACCAGGTCTTGTAGATCCTTGCTCCCTCTGCTGGTCAATGCTGCACCTGACGTGGTGGCTGCAGAAAAGCCACTAATCCTATGGGCATTCTGTCATCTGCTATGGAAGCCTGGGGTTTGGGCACCTTAGTCCTGGCTGGGGTCCTTGGTCTTCCATGCTGACTGGGCCTCACCTCGTTCCCGCTGGTGCTAAGGACCCTAAGGGGCCTGTGATCTGCCTGGGGTGACACCCTCTGATAAGTTCCTCAGCCAGACTCCCAGCCAACTTCTGCACGCTTCTATGGGGGCCCCCGAGGACTCTTGGGTCCTGGTCATACAGAAACAGCCTTGCCTAGAAGAGTCCAACTCAGGTCCTCTGTCTGCTAAAATGGTTGCTAAATTATTTATTTACTTATCTACTTATTAATAGCGTGCTCTTTTTTCCATGTGTAACTTATGAGGGGTGGGGTGAAGGACTTTTTGTTTTGATGTAATTTCAAACTTATAAAAAGTTGCATTTACCCTTTGCCCAGATTCACTAGCTGTTTACACTTTGTCTCTTTTGCTTTTTCTGTGTTTGTGCATGTGTGTATATAGCTAGTGTATATCTACATACATACATGCACACATGTATATTTTTTCTGAATCATTTGAGAATGTTTATATACAGGCTTAATGTAATTCCCATCAAATCTCAGAAAAATTTTGATATAAAAAGTATTAGTCCAGTCGGGTTCAGTGGCTCAGCCTGTAATCCCAGCCCTTTGGGAGGCCAAGGTGAGTGGATTGCCTGAGCCCACGGGTTCGAGACCAGCCTGGGCAACTTGGTGAGACCTCGTCTCTACAATAAATAAAAACAAAAAAATTAGCCAGGTGTGGTAGCACACGCCTGTAGTTCTGGCTATTTGGAAGGCTGAGGCGGAAGCATCGCCAGAGCCTAACAGGTCGACGTTGGGGTGGCCGTGAACATGCTACTGCCCGCCAGCCTGGGTGACGGAGTGAGACTCCAACTCAAAAAAAAGAAAAAAAAGAAAAAAAAGTATTCCAAATTTTTTATGGAAAGCCTAATAAATTAGAATGGCTAAAACAATTTTGAAAAAAAAAATAGTAGTAGAAATCAGTTCTGATTTCAATACTTATTACACAGAGTAATTAAGACTATATCGTGTTGCTGGAGGGATAGACACACAGATCAATGAAATAAAACAGAGAACTCAGAAATAGACCCATATAACTACAGTCAACTGATATGTTTTTTTAAATTTACCTTTTTTTTTTTTTTTTTTTGAGTTGGAGTCTCACTCTGTCACCCAGACTGGAGGGCAGTGGCATGTCCC
>NW_007231622.1:604401-716677 GCF_000164805.1 Carlito syrichta | reverse complement strand
GGCTTAGGCAATCCACTCACCTCAGCCTCCCAAAGGTGCGGGATTACAGGCTGAGCCACATTTTAATCATTCTTTTTAAAGAGACAAGGTCTTGCTACATTACCCAGGTGGAGTACAGTGGATATTCACAGGATATTATGCACTACAGTCTTCAGTTTCTGAGCTCAAGCCATCCTCCTGCCTCAGCCTCCTTAACAGTTGGGACTACAGGCATGCATCACCGTGCCCAGCTTCTAGTCAACTAATTTTTTGACAGAAGTGCAAAAGCAACACAGTGGAGGAAAGATAATCTTTACAACAAATGTCACCAAAACTGAACCTTGATCTCAGTTTCACACCTTATACAAAAATTACCTTAAAATGAATCATACATTTAAGTGTAACATTTCAGAAAAAAAAGTAAGAACAATTTTGCTACCTAGGGCTTAGCGACTAATTCTTAGACATCAAAAGCATGATCCATGAAGGAAAAAAATTAACATATTGAACTTCATCAAAATTTAAAAATTTTGCTCTGTGAAAGATTACATAAAGAATACGAAAATACAAGCTACAGACTGGGAGAAAATATTTGCAGACCACATGTCTGACCAAGAATGTATCTAGAATACATAAAGTCTCAAAACTCAACGGGAATAAAACAAATAATCTAATTTTAAAATGGGCAAAGGACATGAAGTGACATTTCACTGAAGATGATATACAGATGGCAAATAAGCATTAAAAAAATATTCAACATCACTAAACATCAGGGAAATGTAAATGAAGACCATGAGCTATTATTATGCACCAACTGAAACAGCTACAGTTTTTAAAAAAAAAAATAGTGACAGCTGGGCTTGGTGGCTCAGCCTGTAATCCCAGCATTTTGTGAGGCAGAGGGGAGTGAATTGCCTGAGAATGCGGGTTTGAGACCCGCCTGGGCAACTTGACGAGACCTCATTTCTACACTACATCAAAAATTAGCCGGGCGTGGCACCGCGCACCTGTAGTTCCAGCTACTTGGAAGGCTGAGGTGGAAGGATCGCCGGAGCCCAGCAGGTCGAGGCTGCGGTGGCCGGGAACGGCCACTGCACTCCAGGCTGGGTGACAGAGTGAGACTCCAACTAAAATAAATAAATAAATAATGACAACAGCAAATACAGGTGAGAAACTGGATCATTCATACAGTACTGGTGAGGATGTCAATGGTACAGTCACTCTGGAAAACAAGTTGGCAGTTTCTTTAGACGCTAAGCACAATTGTACTCCTGGACATTTATACCAGAGAAATGAACATTTATGTCCACGCAAAGACTATACATGAATGTTCATAGCAGCTTTATTTCTAAAGGCCAAAAACTGGAAACAACCAAAATGTCCTTTAGTAGGTAGATGGTTAAATAAACTGTGGTATATCCATATCATGGAATATACATAGCAATAAAAAGGAACAAACTATTGATTCATGCAACAACTTGGATGATTGCAAGGGCATTGGGCAGAGTGAGAAAGGTCAATCTTGGAGATTACATATTATAGGGTTCTATTTATATGCCATTCCCCAAATGGCAAAATTATAGAGATGGAGAACAAGTTAGTGGTTGCCAGGGTTTAGGGGAGAGGGAAGTGGGTATGAATCTAAAGAGGTAGCATGAGACATTGTTGTGGTGTTGGGCTAGTCCTGTATTGTGAGTGCAGTGGTGGTTATGCAAATTACATAGGTGATAGATGGCATAGGCACAAGAAATTTCAAGGGCCCCATGAATAACCAAAACAATCTCGAAAAATAAGAATAAAGTTGGAGGATTCACACTTCCTGATCTCAAAACTTACTATAAACTTACGGTAATCAAAACAGTGTGGTACTGGCAGATGTATAGACAAATGGAATAGAATAGAGTACAGAAGCAAATTCTTACACATGTGATCAAAGGTTTTTTTCTTTTTTTTGAGTTGGAGTCTCACTCTCGTCGCCCAGGCTGGAGTGCAGTGGCATGCTCACGGCCACCGCAGCCTTGACCTGCTGGGTTCAGGTGATCCTTCTGCTTCAGCCTTCCAAGTAGCTGGAACTACAGACGCACACAACCACACCTGGCTAGTTTTTGTGATTTATTGTAGAGACGAGGGCTCACCAAGTTGTCCAGGCTGGTCTCGAACCCCTGGGCTCAGGCAATCCTCTTGCCTTGGCCTTCCAAAGTGTTGGGATTACAGGCTGAGCCACCGCACCAGGCCAAAGTTTTTCAATTAGGGTGCCAAGACCTTTCAAAGTGGAAAGGACAGCCTTTTCCACAAATGATGCTGGGAAAATGGGATATCAATTTTGTTTTGTAAAATATACATGACATAAAATGTTATGCTTGTCTAGAGGTGTTTAGCTCAGAAACTGTTTTGTGTCAGGCATGGGAAGGTGGTGCTTCTGGGTTTCAAAACTGGTTTGCTCCACTTCAACATAAGAAGATGTGGAATCTCATCTCGAAAGCACCAGGCCCTTGAGGAAGACAAAGCCTGGGACTCAGAGGGGTGATGTAACCAGCCCACATACACAAAATGAAATCGGTGTCAGCCCTGTCTCAGGAGCCTCTCACTTTGAGAGTGACTGAGCATTGCTGGTCAGAACCTAAGCTCTGTGCATGTGTGCTCTTACTGTTTGCCGTTATTTTAGTGTTAAGATTCAAGCAATGAAACTATATCCTTAAGCTACCTGCTAAAACCAAATTCTTTCATGGTCTCACCAAATATATGCCACCCCCTCAAATCCTTTATTTTAGGCCTACAGTGTTCAATACAGAAGCTATTAGCCACACATGGCTATTGAGTACTTGAAATTTGGCAACTGCAACAGAGACAGAGAGAGAGAGAGAGAGAGAGAGAGAGAGAGAGAGAGAACTGTGTCTATGACTTTTAAAAAAAAATTGTAGTAAAGTATACATAACATTGAATTTTTTTAAAAATTGTGGTAAAATATACATAACATTCAATTCACCATTTTAATCATTATAAATGTACAATTCAGAGGCACTAAATATGTTTGCATTGCTGTTCAACCATCATCGTCACTATCCATCACCAGAACATTTTATTTCCCTTTTTTTCCCCCGAGTTGGAGTCTTACTCCATTGCCCAGGCTGGAGAGCAGTGGCATGCTCACAGCCACCCCTGTGTCAATCTGCTGGGTTCCAGCGATCTCTCCGCCTCAGCCTTCCAAGTATAGGCACATGCTACCATGCCTGGCTACTTTTTGATTTATTGTAGAGATGAAGTCTCACCATGTTGCCAAGGGGTCTTGAACCCGCGGGCTCAGACAGTCCTCTCACCTTGGCCTCCCAAAGTGCTGGGATTATAGGCTTGAGCCACTGTACCTGGCCAACTCACCAGAACTTTTTCACCAACCCAAACTGAACCTCTGTCTCCCTTAAACATCAACTCTCCATTCCCCACTCTCCTAGCACCCAGTAACTACTATTCCACTTTGTCTGAAGTCTGTTATTCCAGGAACCTCATATAAGTGAAACCACATATTTGTTCTTTTGTACGTGGCATATTTTACTTAGCACACTGTTTGCAAGGTTCATTCATGTTGTAGTGTGTATTGGAATTTCATAGCACAAAAGGCTAATATTCCACTGTGTGCATAGATCATATTTTGTTCATGGATTCATCCATCAGTGGACATTTGGCTACTGTAAAAAAGTGTTGCTATGAACATAGGTGTACAAAAAATACCTCTTTGACATCCTGCTTTCAATTCTTTTGAAAGTGGAATTACCAGATCATATAACAATTCTATCTTTAATTTTTTAAGGAACGGCTATGGCATCTTCCATGTTCCTACCAGCAATGTACAAGGGTTACAATTTCTCCACATCCTTACCAACATCTATTTTCTAGTTTTGTTTTTATATTTTTTATTTTTATTTATTTATTTATTTTGAGTTGGAGTCTCACTCTGTCACCCTGTCGCCCAGACTGGAATGCAGTGGCACATTCCCGGTCACCACAGCCTCGACCTGCTTGTCTCTGGCGATCCTTCTACCTCAGCCTTCCAAGTAACTGGAACTACAGGAGCGCGCTACCACCCTGGCTAATTTTGGATTTATTGTAGAGATGAGGTCTCGCCAAGTTGCCCAGGCGGGTCTTGAACCCGAGGGCTCAGGCAATCCACTCATCTCAGTCTCCCAAAGTGCGGGATTACAGGCTGAGCCACCGAGCCTGGCTTTTTATTTTTAATAGTAGCCATCCTGATGGGTGTGAAGTGGCATCTCATTGTGGTTTTGATTTGCATTTCCTTAATGATTTGTGATTTTGAGCATCTTTTCATGTGCTTTGGAGAAATGTCTATTCAAGTCCTTTGCTCATTTTTTAATTGGATTATTTGGTGTTTTGTTGTTCCCTTGTGGGAGTCCTTTATATGTTCTGGGTATTAATCCCTTATCTAACATATGATTAGCAAATATTTTCTCCCCTTTTGTGGGTTGTCTTTTCACTCCCTTAACGGTGTCCTTTGATGTACAAAAGTCTTTAATGTTGATAAAGTCCACTTATTTTTTTCTTTTGTTGCCAGGGCCTTTGGTGTTATATTCAAGAAATTGCTGCCAAATTCAATGTCTTGCAGCTTTCCCCATTTTCTTCTAAGAGTTTTATAGTTTTAGTTCTTGAGTTTAGGTTTTTGACCAATTTTGAGTTAATTTTTGTATCTTGTGTAAGGTAAGGGATCAACTTCATTGTTTTGTAAAACATACATAATCGGACATTTACCATTTTACTTTTAAGTATACCATCCAGTGGTATGGTATACTTCATTGTTTGAGCTTCATTGTTTGAGTTTTAACAATAAAATAGTGGTAAACAGTAAGAGCATACATGAACAGAGCTTAGTTCTGACCAGCAATGCCCAGTCATTTTCAAAGTAGAGAGCAGGGCTGGCACCCGTCTCATTCTGTGCAATTTGGGTAGGTCATGTCATCCCTCTGAGCCACAGGCTTTGTCCTCCTAAGAATGCCTGCTGTCTTCTAGTGAGATTCCACATCTTCTTATGTTGAAGTGGAACAAACCAGTTTCTGACCCCAGAAGCACCACATTCTCATGCCTGACACAGTTTCTGGAAGCCAAACACCTCTAGAAAGAGATGACACAGCAGGGTGAAGGTGAGATGAGTTGCGGGGCTCACTCTGAAGGATCATTAGGTGGTGATGGGGAATGACTGGTGGGCAAGAGGTGGGAGGATGCAGAGCCAAGCTGGCAGCAGGCTTTGAAACAGAGAGGTAGTGGCCCAAAGTAGAGAAACAGAGGCTAAGCTTAGACAGAAGCCACCGGAAGGAAGACAGACACCAGTTCTCTTCTAACTCATATACTTACTTCCTACGGATAAATCAGCCTGCAGGACCCAGGGGAAAAGAGGGGGGGTGATGGCAGGTCCTCCAGTAGCAGAGGGTATCTGCACTGAATGTCAATGAACCCCAGAGGAACCAAGCGTGGTGACTGGGAATAGAACTAACCTCAATGCCATGGCACTGCTTGATCTGCACAGAGCTCCAGGATGGGGGCACCATTTGTGTGTGTGTGTGCGTGCGCATGCATGTGTGGCATGAATTAGGTGTGAGGTGGAAGGGTGGAGTGGAGGAAGAAAGCTCTGTCTGCCGAGGCATCTGCTCCAAGCTAGGATATACTTGTTCAGGTCATGCCCGAAGTCAATACAGAGCAAAAAATATGAAGGGGATTCCATCGCAAAACATGCTTTTAAAAATTTGATTTATAATTGACGATGTTTCATGATGATTTCAAGTCCTTATACAGAAACTACATCAGGAAAATCATAGCTTTGAGGCTGTGGAATAGAAAGAAAGCCTTGCACTCTGAAAGTGGGCACCAGTGGTCCTTGGCCAGGAAATGGCCTTTGATAGGCATTATCTCACAGGTACAGTAAAACAAACCAAGCAACTTTTTTTTGAAGACACAAGCATGTCTTGAGCCACAAGTACTCCCAAGTAATCATCAAGGATACCCATGTTCACATACACACAAATGTCAGGATTGAATGATTCTCTGTATGATCCTATGTGGTACCCAACAGGAGAGAGCTCAGTGAATGTGTTTCAATGACATTTAAGTGTATGCTTCTTTCTTTCACATCCATGCCCTGGGGAAAGTCCAGGGGCCACTGCCATGGAAGTAGGGAAAGAGGAGGGCTGAACTGGCAGGAAGATAAACTGGGAAGTTGGAGAACTGCACAGAGCAAGGGTTTTCAAAACCTGGATGTCGCTTAATGAAGTTGAGCAAAGTGGTACCACTCTGGGGCTCTGTCCTCCTCTTGGCAGATCCATCAGCAGGAAGGACTGAGGTTGGAAGGGTGGGGCTGGGTCCCGGAGACGAGTGCTATTCCTGCAGGCCAACTTCCCATCAAGGCCACCAGGGCGTGCTCCCAAGCCCCACAGCATAGGCACGTGCTACTAGAGGAATCCAAGCCTAGGATCGCTACTTATAACTAAAGTCAAAATAGCCAGACCAAGGATGCTCTACTACCCGTGGAGAAATGCTACTGAGCAGATAAAACATGTCACGGGGTGCTCAGGTTCTGACTGCAGCACTGGGCACAGGGCTGAGTGACTCATGCTGGGATGCAGAAAGCAGGAAGACTTGCAGAAAAGGTGGGTCAGGAAAGAGATGTACACAGGCGGACGCAGAGTGAGGCACTCATCCATGGAAATCGTGGCGTGAAGGTGTGAGGTTATCCTGGCAGGGCGGTGGGGACTGGCTAACAGATGTAACATCTGTACACTGAGAATACATCATCCTTTCCAGCAAGCACAGAAACCCCCTTCCCCCACACCGTCCAGGCCCCTGAAGTGGCAACTTAATTCTCTTTAAAGAGAGAACAGAGAGGGAATGGAGAGGGGAAGAGAAGACAGAAATTGTTGGAGAAAGAGAAACATGTAAATGAGTTCCAGGAAAACACACCAAAATTGAAACCACCGTGAGCCAGAGAAGCTAACGCCTGGCTACCATTTGCTTCAGCAGCTCAATTTCCCTGATCATCTTAATGTATTTCCTCTCAATAGCCTGTCATTTTCCACCAGGATATTTTTGTGGCCCAATTTCCCTGTTCTGCTCTGCAGTGACTGATAGGGCCAGCACCCTCAGGAGTCTGTGCACACGCAGCACTGCAGCGTGGCTCTGCCTCCCAGAAGAGGTCGTGGAATGACGAGACCACGAGTATCTATCTTGTTAGTACAGGCACCATGAGAATAAACCACACCACTAAATAAATGGCTTAATTTTATTTCAAAATTGTACAAAATGGCCATAAGCGGCTATAAAAAACTTTGTCTTTAGAACATGTGGAAATTCAGAAAGAACAACAAAAACAGGTATCGTTCACAGTGTAATGGAAAAGCTTTCTCTGAGACAGAAATTACAACTCTTCCTTCCTTTTCCCTAGTCTTTCATGGTCTCCCTCCCGGAGGGTTCGAATAAAATTGGTAAATCCCAATTCCTGCAAGGAAGAGGAGAGAAAGAGAAGGAACTCAAACCCTGGGTCTATTGTACACCCTTCCTCTCTCCCCTCCCCTCCCCTCTAGGTGCTCAATCCTGCAGCAGAGCAAGGTAGGCAGACCGCTGCAATGTCAGGAGGGCCAGCTTGGCTTCTGAGGCCAGGCCTGAGAAGCAGACCAGGGAACTCTGGGCATCCTGGGGTCCATCCCGGCTCTGGGGGCAGGACGTGTGGGACAACTCCTTAGGACTCTCTTCCAGGCCCAGGCACACTTGGACTCTGAGTGCAGAGTGTTCCAGCTGACTTCTGTGGCTTCTGGAAGCCACCCTGAGCTGCCCCTCCCCAGTGGCTGTTTCTCTGCCCATCAGCAGAGCGTGCTCCGGGCACTCACCGTGCGGTCGCTGTCATACTTTTCTGCAAACTTCCCATAGTGGTAGTAGTGGAAGGTGGGGTAGGCCTTGACGGCCTCCTGCTGACACAGATCTTGGTTCTTGTCTTTGACACAGTCGACAGCAGCACAGGCAATCTAGGGGGCAAAGTGAGGCCAAGTCAGCACAGGACATCTCTAGGAAGAAGCCTGGACCTCTCCACATAGACTACATGTCTGGCCCATGCCACGGGCTTGCTGTGATTTTTTTTTTCCCCAGTAGCAGGGATGAGCTGAACCAAAGCTTCTCAGCTTAAAGCTCCCTTGACACCGATGGTGCTTGTTTTCAATTTCCAAGGCAGATGAGTAAGGCTAGGGGACTTGGCGTGGAGTGTCTTCACACTACCTTTTGAAATTGAGAGTATAATGACCATAAAGGGAATGATGACTTGAAAGCATCTGCAAACCCCACAGGCTCTGTGATGTTTTCTGTGAGGCACTGGGATTCATTCGTTTATCAGCTAATACTTCCCAAATGGCTATTTGGTGGGGGAGTCTAATAGCAAGGTTGGGAGCAGGAGCTCTGCAGTTAGGTTTCCCAAGTACACTCTTGGCTTGTCTGCACATCAAGACTTAAGGAAAACCACTTAGCCTCTTGGTGCCTCAATTTTCCTGGCTGTAAAATAACATATAATAACAATACCTGGGTTATCAGGGTATTATGAAGATATTCTGCCCCATATCAGGATATTATGAAGACTGAGTAAGGGAATCCAAGTGAGGTCAATCAGCACAGGACCTGGCACAGGACTCGTGGTCAGGAAATGGCAACTACTATTACAGCCACTCCTTCCGGCCCCACCCCCAAGCTTTGTCCCTGCTAGGCTCAGCGTCTGGGCACAGAGTTGGGTAGAGAGACAATTCCAACACGGTTTGATGTGAGGTCTGAGGAAGGCAGTCCAAGTGCCAAGAGAACCCAGGTGAGTAGAGCAAAGGCACGTGGCAGATTTGCCATTGAGCTGAGGCAAAGAAGGAGGAGGAAGCCAGGGAGCATACTCAGAAACTAGGGAGGAGTACAGCATAACTCAAGCCATCCATTTTTGATTGGAAAGAGGTTCCCCCATTGGCCACTGGTCTCTTCTTGCCCACCTAACAAATCCCATGTGCTGGGTAGCTTTTCCTCATCATGTGTTGTTCTTTTCAAAATAAGAGGATACAAAGCAAAATGGGCAACTTTTTTCCTCTTGAGGGTCACAAACCAGGGAAGGGGGAGAAGGAAGGCAATTAATGACACCATTCAACACAGAAGCACCAGGGAAGAGGGCTAGGGCGGATTCTGATGAGAGGGGAGTCCTCTCTCCAGGCAGCACTGCCTGAAGCCCCATCGGGTGCCAAGCCTGCTCTAGGTGTGGGGTGAGCCATGGTGACCTTGACAGAGCCCAGCCATCAAGGAACAGTCACATAACAAATGAGATCATTTCAGATAGAGCCCAATGAATGCTTGGAAGGAATGAAAAGAGGGTGATTCAGTGAGATAATTTAAAAGTGTTGAATAACCATGATTCACACAGTTCTTTGGCTGCTGGTGATTCACATTTGGACAGAAGCAGGAGAGCCCTGCAGGCCACCGATGGCCATATTTCTGGTCCCATACCTGGTGTCCAGGTGAGCAGCCAGAGTGAGGAGCGAGGTGCGCCCTCCCTGCCACCCTCACCCTGCCCTTCTACTTTTCAGCCACATAACGTTCTGTGTGGCAAGGCTTAGAGCAGAGTTTGCAAACTCGCTGCACACAATCCGTATCTGGCTCTCAGTCCTGTTCTATTTGGCCCACATAGGATTTAACAAAAAAAATAAATCTGAATTAGCTGCCAACACAGAAAAGGAGCCAGGAGATTTAATATAAAAATGTGGCTTTCCAGCTCCTCTTTAAAAGTCAGAAGACTTGATGGCACTTACCCTGCATTCCCATAGGTGACAACCAGCTGGAGCAGAGAGGCAGCTGTCTCCTCCAGGCAGGCTACACGGGCCCTCACCCACCTCCACCTGGAGCTCAGTGCACCCAGGTCGCCTGGCTGGCTCCTCCAGGCTTCTTTCTGAGAACTGCAGCCCACCCTCTGAAGCACTTTCTGAATTATTTAGACACGTGAGGTGGACACTCCTCTGGCAGTCTGCAGGGTTCCATTCCATGGGGCAGGCGCTATGGGGCCCAGCCCAAGGGACACAGGCGTCCACGCACTCTCCCTCTGCACAGCCAGCGACTGAGAGGCCTCTGTGTCCAGCTGGGGCCAGGAGCTGATGCTCTGCCACACTGTGAAAGTGCTGGATGAACACTGCTCCAGGCTGCTGCTCTCCTGGCATCCGCTTTAAATAATGAATTTAATTTGTATACATGCCCTGGAGTCGTTGGAAATGTAATGTGTGGTTTTATAAGTCTACTAAATTAAAAATGTGTACTTATTCTGAATCACCTAAACTAGCTGCCCGCCACATACCTGGAATGCAACGTCCAGCTAATCCACATTCAGTTTCTACGGAAGAGGAGACAAACGCGGCCTTCCCCAAAGGCAGAAGTTTAGACTCTTTGGAAAGAAGGAAGCAGATAAGCCTCTTCCCAGCTGCCACAATTCCACCTGGCTACATGCCGGTCCCTCGCACCCAACTCAAGATCTGTACAGGTCAATCACCCACAGCACAGAATGAACAACTATGACTTCTAGATTTGTTCTGTGGTGACTGGCACATGCTGTCGGTGCCCTGCCACATGCCCTAGGCCCAGCACTTGCCACCACACCTGCTACGCTCGGCCTGAGAGCTTCCTCCCAGCCACAAGGAGCTGGACGTAAGGCCAATGACAGATAGGAATTGAGGTGCCCTGGCTTCCTCGACCTTCAAGTAGGACAACTCTGGAACAGTTCCTGGTGAGGCCTCTTGTGGGGCTGAGCCTCAGTCACCCAGTTACCTGCCACAGCACACCTGCTTTGGTTCCTTTCCTTTCCTGTCTCATGTCCTCATTCCCCTCTGGTACTTTCTGAGATCACCTCCCAAATACATTCCCTGCATACAAGTCCCAGGAACAGGGCCAGCTTCTGGGAGGGCTCACACTCTAACAATGCCTATTGATTCAATTCTGCCTCGGTTCCTTTCCAGCTGAGGAACTTTGGGCTAGTCATTTAACATGAGCTTTAATCTCTTCATCTGCAAAATGAGGAGTGTAATAAGACCTAGTTGAGCAAGCTGCCGTGAGGATGACATGACATAATGCTTTTAGAGAAAGAAGAGTTCTCAGTAAATACCAACTATATTACTGTTCCTTCATTCAGTCAACAGAGGTCTAAGGTATCCAGACTACAGGGAATTCAAGGACAAATGAGGTCCCTGCCCTCAGGGAGCTTTCACTCGTGATGGGCAGTAGCCAACCTTGTAAGCCAGAGGACCTACAACCACACGGCCAGATTCCAGTAGTGATGTGCGCTGACCACAGAGGAGGGGCTCCCACTGCCTCAGGCCTCCTTCCAGGGATGACCTTCACCAGGCAAAGAGCAGCAGTCCCAGCCCCACCCCACCCCACCCCACCCCAGGCTGGGGACAGCTGGATGTGCAGTGAAAGGTCAGCCCCACTTCACCAACCCCCCAGGGGTCCTTGTCCTCCCTGCCCCTTCAATAACACCATCCACCCCAACACTAACAGTTTGCAGCCCTTTCGCCACCAGCATGTCAACTGACAAAGTCCCCAAGTAAGCTCCCAGGAGGGGGTGGAGGCTCCCCAGCTAAAATATGGGCTGCCGCACACAGCTTTATTGATTCAGTAAAATAAATCTCTGCAGGAGCTAATATTGACTTTGGCTATGAAAATGGAAGTGAAAAACCAACTGCATATTGATTGGGGAAGAAACAGGGACCAGCTTCTGGGTGGAAAAAAAACACAGTTCCAGCGAAGAGGTGGCAGCACAGAGCACCAGAAGAAGCGGGAGTCAGGAGACCCAGTTCTGGCTGTCAATGACCTGCTGGGCATCCCTGGGCAAGGGGCACAGCTCCCCCTCTGGACCTGGGTACCTCATGAGTAAAGGAAGAGGTGGCCAGGCCAGCAGTCCCCACACACCAGCCTGTGGCAGCACAAAAGCCAGCTCTTAAAAACCACAAGCTTCCGAAACCGTCCCCCAGACACTCAATCTAAGAGTTGTAGGATGGCACTCAGCAATTGTAGCACCATGCCTGGAGTACAGTGATCACCATTAACTTGACCCGCCCCCACCCCCAGGCCAGATGGCTGGCTTCCTTGATGTTATGAGTCCCAACTCCAGGACCCCTAGGCAGGCCAGCTGCCTTGGACAGAGAAGTTAAGGAGTGTGTTCCTGAAAACGAGTAAGGGTGATCCCTGGCTCAGAATAAAGGAAGTTAGAAGGACTTAAAGAACATAAACCCAAGAAAAGCCAGTAACATTACTGGCCCCAGATAAGACAATCAAGCAAAGGTGTCAAGGAAATGGGACCCTTGTGCATTGGTAGGGGAGGTGTGAGGTGAACAGGGAAGAGAAGGGCTGGCTTTTGGCTGCCCGCTGTGGGCCTGGCAAGCCTGGCCTCACCTGGACTGACGTGGGTCAGGCCACAGGACAACCTGAACAGTGGTCTGGTGAGCAGAGGTGCCATGTCAGTGTGGGCTGTCCCTTCAGGGTTTCCTAGCCAACCTGGAACCTCAGCTGGACCATGCTCCCTGACTCGGCACTCCCCAGCATGGCAGGGAGAGGCAAGCACAAGCTCCATGTATCAGTGACGCCTCAGGATCCCTTCCCAGATCTTCTGGATCCCACAGCCTTTCTCTTGCTGCCCAGAGCATGCAGCGTCTGTGTGAGGGGTGGTGGAAGTGGACATGGGGTGACTGCTGTTCCCGTGCTGGGGATGGATAGCCCTGCTGTGCTGGATATCCCAGAGCCCCCTGAGCAAAAACAAACACCCTGTGGTGTGCACAGGTCCTGGGTGGTACCAGTGGACGGGAATGGTGTAGGACATGGACACCAGAAGCCCCTCCCGCCATACCCATTTCAGTGCAGAGAAGTGGCAGGCAGAGGAAGAAAGTGCTTCTGGTCCTGGTGCTCCTTCTAGTTGGGGTGAGGGTGTCTTGGAGGCATAGCCGGGGGCTGGATAACTACAGGACTCCCTGAGTCTAGGCAGGGTCCTGGGGTCTGGGCAAAGTGGGAATCTGGTCCCTAGTTGTTGTCCCTCCATACATGTGTCTGTCCCCAGGCTGGCTTCCTCTGACTTCCTGTCCCTGCACGGTTCTCATGATCCCATCTCTGCTACTTCCTCTGGGCCCATCAAGGTGGCCCTAGCAGTTCTATCTCTGCCTCCACCAGGCCTGGAGGAAACCTTCAAGCCTGACTGCCTTTTGGTCCTCATCAAAGTCTGCAAGCCCTGCCCTCCACTCAGCCTTTGGATGGTCATCCAGCTCTGCTTATGAGTGCTGCTTCTACGACACCAGCTGACCTTTTCTGCCTCAGATGAACCTCCATCTCCACCTACTTGGTCTGTTTATCATCCAGGACTCTCTGCTTAGCGCGTACCTGGTTTTGGTTCCTTCCAGCCCGCCCTGGTCCCACCTAAGGATTGCACCTAGGAAAGCAAGACACCCCCACACACGACTCTGGGTCTCAGTGTGTATGAGTACATGTCCCCACATAGCCATGGCCTCCTGGGGTCTGTTAAGAGAGGGTCTCAAGGCAAGGAAGAATCTTTGTAATCATCTGTGCCAGCACTCCGCCTGGTGCACGTGAGAAGGGAACTCAAGGACTGGGAGTTGATCTCATTTCCCTGAGTTCAGGGGTCTTTCCCTGCCCCAAGCCCTCTCCTGGCAGCAGCCCCTACTGCCCTGGCTGCTGGAGCTGCCCGGGGGCTGCAACTGAGGGCCGCGCCTGTAGGCCGGCACTCTAATCCAATCTGCAGCTCTAGCTTGTTAATTTTATGCTTCATCAGTCGGCAGCTGCAGGAGACTCACTTAGGCAGCACGAGGCTCCACGACACAGCCTTGCTCTCCTCCACCGTAGCCTCCTCCAGTTGACTTTTGTTGGATTTTTTAATTTGTATTTTTAATTACATAAGAAATGCATGACTATAATCCTACCGTAAAAATGTTCAAGCGCTAAAAAAATAAACGAATTGACCCTTTTTACCATCCCTCCCCTCCAAGTAAGTGCTGTAACGGTTCAGTGTAGCCCTTTGCGTTGATCTTGTAGCATAAATCCAACCTGCTCTAGCTTGCCTTATGAAGAGAAAGTCCCAGTGCCCAAGGAATCCCTACTTACTGGTTTCAGCAGAATTTCACCTGTTAGGGAAGGGACCTGAATGGCAAGGAGGAAGGTGCAAGGATCAGCTGGAGGCAGATCAAGAGATGAAGAGGCGTAGGTATCCTTACCTTTCGGTCATCTTTGAAGGTGTCAGCAGTAGCAGTAAAGTGCGGAATGACCTTCTTACAGTGTGGACACCCTGCATGAGGGAGAGTGAGAGCACACAGGATGGCGTTACACGTGCACAGAGGCTGCAGAGCCAGGGGTGTTTCCTGGACCCTCTCGAGAGGTCTTTCTGGGAGCCCCACCCTTCCTACCCCAGTGCAAGGTCCATGTGTCAACCCTGCCACTCTTAACCACCCTCATCCCCACCCGTGTGTGATTGATCTGTCAGTGCGCTCCTGCCTGGGCTGGGGGGATGGTCACTGTGGTCTGGTTCTGCCGGCTCCTTTCATAGAGGCTGTCCTCAGGACAGAGCAAGAGCCTGGTGCAAGGCGTAGAGGGAGCTTTGGGTTTGGGAAAGAAAGACATGTGCTTGGGATTCTCCAAGTCAGTTATCTTCTCTTGCTCCAGTGGCAATGGCACATCTCTCCATTTCATGATGGAGAGGAAGTGGTGCTGAGAAAGGTGAGGGATGGGTGGGGGTGGCATCCTTGTTTATTTGGTGATATATTCTGTCTGAAATGGGAGCAGGGGTACCTACTGTGCCAGAGCCCCTGCTGCTCTTGCTTTGCAGCTAGCTGCCACATTCCTAGTACTCCCACCTCCACCCCAACCCTAGGCTGTGCCAAATGAGGCCCCTGATCCTCAGGTTCTGTCTACCCTTTGCTTTACAATCAACCTGACCTTCAAAGCCAGGAATGGGGGCCAAGGTAAGAGAAAGATGAGCTAGAAGAAGTCAACGGATAGTCCCTGACACTTCCTGTTACAGGGAGAAGGCCTGTCACCCACCCCCATCTTGTCTCTTGTTCTGAGCTGAATCATCCTGAGCCCCCTCAGTTCTAACCACAATGTCTCAGGAGCAGGGCAGGGAACTGTGTGGGGCCACTTTCTCTTCCTGTTCAGGTGAGCCCAGGAAATTGCAGGCTGTGCTGGTGAACAGAACTGCCAAGAAGGCAGAAGGGCTCTGAGGGGAGGATTTCCATGATCGTGGGGAGGTCTGGCTCCACCTCACAATCTCCTGACGTCAGCGAGCGCACAGGCCTCCAAAGACAGAAATGACATGGTGGTGGGAATAGAAACGGCTTTGCTCATCTGCTTTCTCCTCTTAAAAATAAGAGAAGAATGACTGGCGTTTCAAAGGGTTTTGTGAAACCAAATTAAGGCTAAGCTACAAGTTTAATTTGAATCTAGTGCTTGAGCTGGTTCCTGGGATGGGCAGGACCACCCACATGGCCTGGCTGGTGGAGGGGCCAGCTGGCCCAGGGCAGCGTAGGGGGCAATGGGGAAGGGGTTTAGAGGGATTTTCCCAACATCTGTCGCAGAAGAGACCTGGGCTGGTGATGGATTATAACAGAACCAAAGGAAACAAAGTGCTAGGCACAGCCTAACTCAAGGCAGAGACTGGACAGATGATTTTTTTAATTGCCTAAAACGGTAATTACAAGTAATACGTCACTAATTTGACCTAACAGAGAGGAAAATAGCTCAAATTCATGAAAATATCACACTATAAAGGAATGATGTTATCTAATTTTCAGAACACTTAAAGAGCACAGTCTACTGGTTAACCAGCTACGTCCCAGATCCTGCAGGCAGCGGCAGGCCCCTCGCAAGGGGCATATGCCCATAACAGCATTAGGCTGGTTGAAAATAACCCCCCCTTCCTCAAAATCTAGTTTCACTATTAATTTTTCCTTTTTAACCTCTTTGCTTACTGCAAGTCTAAAGGTAACTGTCAGCCTAGCACAAATTCCTGTTACCATCAATTTAAAATATCTAGGCCTCAGATTAATGGCCTTCTGTTGCATCTAATTTTCTCATTATCCAAAAGAAAGAGCAGGGCCAGTAAATAATGGGAGGGAAGGCTGCTTTAGAAAATGCAAGAAGATGTTTCCCAGAGGTGTCAGGTGGACCAGAAGCTGGCACGATTTTTAAAAATTTGGCCTTTTTTTTTTTTTAAGGCATTGCCTCTTTGTAGCAGGAGACCAAGGAAACCTCCCAGACTGGGGACAGAGTAACAAAGACCGAGGACAGGATGGAAAATTCCAATTCTGGAGACTCAGCAGAGCTGGCTTAAGAAGGGCAGTCACCATGACCAGACCATTCAGAGTAAAGGGAACAATGAAACAGCAGGAGGAAGATCTGCATTGAAGCTGGGGAGGCAGGAAGTATGGGGCAGATATGGTGGGAGCGGGGATGGGGTGGGTGAAGAGACGTGGGAAGAGGTGAAATGTTAAGGGGGTGGATATAAGGGGAGCAAGAATACGGGGGCTGGCTTTTTAAAAAGTTATATATCTTTATCAGGTTCTTTACCGCCTGACTTTTCTGTAGCGTTTGGATTCTTTATACCTAAATAGCTATAAAAAAAAAAGTATCATTTTTTTTCACTGAAAAAATTAAAAGGTTTTTTTTTTTTTTGGTCCTCGGATAGTCTCCCCCCTTTAACCCGCTGATAAAGACGTGTCTCCCTAGACGTATTAGGGCAAGATTTAGGGACAGAATAATGCAGTAAGAGAAATGAAAGAACTCTAAGGACCAAGCCCTTTGCCAGGGGTTGAGTCACTTGGTGACACTGCTCGGAACAGGCTGCCTTGAGAATTTTGTCAGGGTCGACCGTGAGCCCCTTGAGGCCTGGCAGGGACAAGTCTCCTTCCTTTGTCTCCGGGCCCAAGACATGGCTCAACACAGAGCTGTTATTTGATGAAGAAAGGAAGGAAGGAAGGAAGGACATAGTCGTAGCACTTTAGTAGCCCAGCAGGGTAGGTGTCACTATCCCAGATTCCCTGGGGATTCAGGAACCTGCCTGCGCCAGCAGCCAGCGGGGCCTTTGTGTCTGCCGCAAATTCCATTTAGTCAGAAAGGAGCTGAAGGGGGATAGAGGGGGCAGTATTTAGTCTGGACTTTGTAAAGTCTACCCTGGGGCAGGTCAAGGATTCCCATTTCTGTAGCCAGTAATGCTGAGAAGACTCTCACTTGCTGAATCCTGCTTGTGACAGAGAGAGAAGAGTCTGTGGGAGGGGCCTGTCACTAACTTGCTACACAGCCTTGGGCTAAGCTCAGCCCTCCACTTCCCCTGCCCAGGACAATGTCAACATCTCAAAATCCACTCAGGGCTTCTGAGCACACTCTACGGACAGATGAGGACAGCGGGAAGCTCTCTAAGAAACTGAGAGAGAACAAATCCTGCCCCGAGAAGACAGAAAGACAGGGGCAGGGAGGCCCCCTCATGGAGGGGCTGAGGCTGTGGAAGGCCCCGCCCAGACATGGTGAGCCCAGGGAAACTTCACGGATTGCTGACACTCGAAGGGGGGGGGGCGGGCGCGCCAACAGGAGGGCCCGCTACAACTGAGTGGGTTTATGACTAGATGGAGCTGCCTGGCTTCTCTACAGACCTGCAGCTTTTATTATCTTCACTCCATTAAGCTGAGCTGTAACCTGGGGGAGAGAGAGAAGGGCAACAGAAGAGTGGGAAAGTCTAAGAACCTTTCCTTTTAAGTAGCAATTAACAACTTCCAAATGGGAATGCACAAGAACCCGAGGTCACAAACACCAACGCCAGCAGACGTGTCACTTCCTCAACTTAAGCTTTGATTAAAACAAGATCACAGGGGGACAAATGTGCCTGTGCCTGTACCAGAGCTCCGGGGCCACCTGGGAAGGCCAGGAGAGGGGCTCCAAGATGTATGGTCAGGAGACAGACTCCAAGGTGGAAGTCAGAGCGGGGGGGCTCCAAGGTGCAGAAGGTGAAGTTAGTAGCTGGAGGAGGAGGTAGCCGGAGTGTGGGGGGGAAGGGACGGGCAGCATGATGGAACCCAGGGACTAGAGGGGCCTGGTGTGTACCACAAACTGAGGTTGAAGGCTTTAGAACAGACATGAGAAAGGTTTCCCCACGTGAGGGAGCACCTGACAGAGTTAACAAAAGGAGGACTTGGGTTTTAGAGACCTCTCAGCCTGGAATGAAATCAGGGAGCCTGGCTCACAGTGCGATGATCCTGGAGCCGACTAGTGGTTGCCATGGTCCCTGGGGTGGGGGTGGGGGATCTCTTGGTTCAGTGGGACCAACCCCGCTTACCTCGTCCATGAGCAAGTATTCGAACTACTTACAAGGGGCATAGAACATGACCAAGGTGTGTTTCTTCTTCTTCAGGGTCTCCCGGAAGTTGTCCCCCACCAGATGCAACACACTTGTCTGCTGCTCTTCCCAAGTGGGCTCTGGGGGTGGGGGAGCCTCGGGGCTGCAAGAAGCCAGGGGTGAGGGGGCAGCCATGAGGAGAGACTTGTGGAGGGCAAGCAAATCAACCCCCCACATCCAACCACTCAGGGAACACGCATGATAAAGTCTGCATTCCTTCTAAAATTCCTAAATTTTGAAACCTCAGTTTAAACAGGAACAAATCTGTAGCATCAGCAAAGATACTCGATACTCTGATTCCCTCTGAGGAGCCTGTTAAGGAGGCATTTTGTAAAGATGTGAATGACCTGATCTCATTTCAGGGCAGAGCAGCCTCTCTAAGTATGGGCTACCATCCCCTGACAAGAACCTCCTCCACCCGGGCTCCCCAGCCCCTCCTTCCTGCCTCCTCTGGGACCCTAAGTGAGTGTTCAATATCTTCTGCTCCTAGGCCTTTGTTCTGGTGGACAGAGCATGGGCTGAGAAGTGGAGGAGACCTGGGTTCAAATCCAGATTACTTACCAACTGTGTGACCTTAGGTAACTTACTAAACTCTTCTGAGCCTCCATTTTCTTTTCTGTTACATGAGCACAACAGTACCTTCCTACGGGATCTTTTTGAAGAGCAGAGACAGTGCATGTAAAGCACCTAGTCAGTCAAGGCTCTCTTACTGAGAGCCTAGATGCTCTAATAAATGCCAGGCATTGAACAGATGTTTGCCATTTCCAGTATCTTGCTATCCACTGGGTCCCTCCACTCTGCCTTGCACAGGTATGGATCCTTAGGGTCTTTCAAAAGCCTTTGGTGCCTTGCACCACCCTACAAAAGCCCCTCTCTCTCCTTCCCTTTTCAGAGGCATCTCTGGAGAAGGAGGACCCCACGTCCTTCCCTCGCACTCAAGCCACAGCCCCAGCACAACCTGGCTTCCGCTGACCAGGCCTGGCACCCAGCTGAGTGTGGCCTTCTCTCTTCTCCTAACTCTACTCTGTGCCCCTGCAATTCCCAAAAGACCTCCTCTCCCTGCATGGCTCCAGCGATCCCTGTGGCTGAGGATAACCTGAACCCTGACCTCTCCTCCAAGTCCCTCTTTTCCAGGTGTTTCTCAGGCATTTCCAGTTGAAGGTCTCACTGTCGCCTCAAACCTACCATGACTTAGAACACATGACTCTTCCCTCCTCTTCCCCAATCAGTTCTCCTCTGACAACTCCTCCTGTGCTGATGACTGAGACTGGACCCCCCTAGCCTCCCTGTCTTCCTCCCTCCAGGTACCTGGATCCATGGTTGACACCACGCTTCTGACCTTTCAGCTTTGCCCATTCCCCGAATGCTGCCTCCCCAGTGACCCACAGCCTGCCACCTGTGCATGCCCATGAAAACATCATCCGCCTCACCCGGCACCGTCTGCTCGCCCTGCTTCTGGATGACAAGACTCAGTTCTCCATCCTGGCACCATCTGTTGTTCATGCTCCACCTGAAGGATCCCTTCCAAGTGTCCCTAGGCAGGGCCCTTAACCTCTCTGAACCTAAGTTTCTTCACCAATTAAACAGGAATAAAAACTCAAGCCTTAGTAGGACTTGAGGACAAAATGGTGCAAGAGATAGGAAAGCATTCTGTAGAGGCTGAGTGGTCTTTTCAGTTATACATTGACATTGTCAGTTAAAGCCCCACGTGACGGTTAGAATCAGACATAAAAACAGCTTCAACTTTTCTGAGTATTTCCACATCATGCACCGTGCTCATAAGTGCTTTTCACAACAGTCTCCTTTTATTTTCTATAGGAAAGCATTGTCTCCATTTTACAGATGGGAAAGTGGGCCTTAGAGGGGTCAAGTAAATGGCTCAGGGTCACGAGCTGAGCGCAAGTCTCTCAGACTCCAAAGTCCATGTATGCTCTTAACCTCAAAAGCACTTACACCTAAAAGCAGTTAGCCCAAGGGCTTTTCAGGCACTCAGTAGCAGCCACTACACACAGGAAGGACAGAGGCTCTCCAGGCTCGTTATTTGTGTCCAGGACTCCCCAGCACTGATAAGTACTATCAATGCTCCCAGTTCCCTTGGCTCTCTAACCACAAGGGCTAGCATCACGAGGCCCTGGCCTTTATCCCTCACCATACCCAGGCCCTTCTGGTGAACCAGCCCCAGCACCAGAGCAAGGCTGGAAAAGAGTCCATGAACAAACCACCTACTTCAGACACCAGACGGCTTCGAGGAGTGAGCGTCTCGGCTCTTTCAGTGGCAAACCACCACTCTCCTCTGGTCCCAACGACAAAGGCCTGTCACTTAGAATCTTCCCCCAGTGGACCAGCAGGACAAAGTGGGAGAAGCTGAGGCCAGGTCCTCACTACCCCACTCACCTTTTACCTGAGGCCTCTCCTGAACCGACTGGCAACTCTGCTCCCATTTCCTAAGATGGCGCTTCTTAGAACACCATGGGTCCCATTCATACCCCCTGAATCAAAGCTTCACGGACAGCAATCTCAGAATCTGCACTTTAAATACGCACTTCATACCAGGTGATGCTCATGTACAACTAAGCTTGAGGACCAGTGTCCTAACAAAGTAATTCAGACTGTATGGGTTGAATTTGTCTCCCTCAAATTCCTATGTTGAAATCCTACTCACTTCCTCAGGTTGGAATTATATTTGAACACAGAACTTTTAAAGAGATATATGAGAAAAACTAATACAAGATGACAGGGGAGGGGAATGCAATATGACCAGTGTCCTTATAAGACATACACAGGCAGAAGATGGCCAAGAAGAGAAGCCTCAGAAAAAAACCAGCCCTGCCAACATCTTGATCCTGACTTCTAGCCTCCAGAACTGTAAGAAAATAAACTGTTAGCCCACCCAGTCCATGTAACCTTGTTATGATGATCCCAGCGCACTAATATACAGGATGATGGGGTCTTTGGAATCTTTAACCTCGCCCCCAAACACCACAGCCTGCACTATGGACACTACAGGAGGCTCAGCCAATCACTAGAGTCTCCATTTGTCTCCTTCATTTGTTCAAAGAGATGGAACAAAACACACACGATGAAACCTTGGGCTGAGACAGGGACTGAGAAAAAAAACACACAGTTTAGTGGGTCCGATAAAACTGCTTCCAGAAGGGCCGCCAGTGATCTGCTGGCATAGGACACGTAGTCAGCACATCAGGAGTGGCTTTAGGGTTGAGGAAGTCAAATTCATCTTGGCTCCTGTGGCCCTGAGCCAAGGACAGCAGACTATAAAGTTTATTTCACCTCCTCAAGGTGGTCTCCAGTGGCTGCCAGCCAGCAGTCAAGACATGCTGTCCAGATAATCAAAACTTACTTTTGCATCCACTCAATAAACTTCTTCTTGGTTCTGAGCACAGGCACTGCATATTTCTCTCCATTCTTAAAATAATTCAGTGTAGGAAACTCTGAGATGTAGAATCTTTCTGCCAGGGCCTTGTTGACAGTGGCATCAACAGCTGCAAGGACACCAGAGCTCTGGGATGGGGGAAAGGTCAACCATGCAATACAGCCTCAGACGCGGTGCTAGTGGAACAGAGGAGCCCAGACGCTAGCCCTCCCACCCATCCTGGCTCTGCCAGAATTTAACTGGGGGTGGGCTCCCACATTCCAAGAAACAACTGAATGTTGGCATGTCCATCATTTCTCATTTCTGGGCTGAGGTAAGGCTTTCAAATCTGCCCCACCAACCATGTTAACTGAGGCCTGTTCCCACTAGCCAGGGTCCCAGAGAAAAGAGGGAGTAATTAGATGTCACCTGGACAGGCACAGGAATTGTGGTCCCATAGTCCTTATCACCCTTCTGTCCCTGGCAGGGACCCCACCTGTGTGACTAGGACATGCGTACTTGGGGACTCAGAAGGACCACAGGTCTCCAGAGACTGGGAGAGCTACAGCAGGATTTTTAGGAGACAATCGCTGTAGCAACTCCACATGTCAGTGATTCTTTACAAGAGAATGGTGAGGGGTAAGGAAAGGAAACTTACGTCCGCTTCTCCATGGAGGACTTCCGCTGCCTTCTCAAACTCTGGCTTCATTTTCTTACAGTGTCCACACCCTGCAGGGAGAGATTAAGAGAAACCATTTCCATGGCGTGGAAGGCTTGGGATGCTCCCCTGGCCACCTCTGAAGGTAGCTCCCCATTCCCAGACTCCGGGAGTAGCTGAGAGAATACCTGGGGATACCTGGGAGAAAAGAAAAATAAGTGCGCCTGATCAAAGAAATCCTTGCTAAATTCACCAGGATTAGGGTGGGGTAGGACGGAGGTATCCAGGAGTCAAAAATAAAATATGACATAAGCAATGCCTTTGTGTGCCTTAGTAGCCCATGGTACTAATCAGTGCCTTATATATTCATGAAAGCCTCACAAAGTAGGACCTGACATTATCTCCACTCTGCAGATGAGAAAAGTGAGGCAGCAAGACGAGCAACTGCCCAAGACTACCCACACAGACACAGAGCTGGACCGAAAACCCAAGCAATCTGGCTGGAGGCCTGGCCGCAGGCAGCATGTGCTTCCTGGCACCAAGCTACTATCACCATCATCAACTTCTCTGGGCAGAAGGGAGTATGGAGTACTTTGAGCTGGGAATAAAAACTGCCAGAAGCACAAGTATGGGAAAAAAATTAAGTTCCAATTGTTCCCACATGATATGATGGGATCTTCTTGGGACAGAAGGCTTTGTCCTTTCCTTACAACCGCATGAATACAGTAAGGTGTCATGAATAAAACATTTTTGATACATTAAACAGAAAATAAGCACTTTGTGTAGATGACGGATGCTGGAATTTGTAAACTGTTTTCATTTTGATAGAAAGAGTGCTTTCTGGACTTTGATGCCGGAGGGGCTGGGGGGTGAGGGGTCCAGAAACCATTTCCATGGCGTGGAGGGCCTGGGATGCTCCCCTGGCCACCTCTGAAGGTAGTTAGTTCCCCATTCCCAGACTCTGGGAGTAGCTGAGAGAACCTGGGGATACCTGGAGAAAAGAAAAATAAGTGTGCCAGATGAGGCTAAAGCTGCTGGAAAGATGAGCCTGGCTGTGCAGGGGCTACATGTTAACCAGGCTTAGTGGTTGATAGGAGGGTGTGCTGTGTCTTAGGAGCTAAGAACACTGCAATTCTACTACTGATGGATGGAAAAGAAAGAAGAAAGAAAGACAGAAAGTCAACCGGTATTACCAGAGGAATCCCCCCATGCCCTCCCAGAAGCCACCTGAGCCATGGAATCAGCTTTCCCGCCTCCATCTGAGCACTTGGCTGGGATGAATGCTCCTGTCTGCTCCAAGGTTGATCCTGCAGAGCACAGCTCCAGGTGGTACCAAGACATGAACATGTCTCATTCTGAATCTCTTCATCCCATTCCTGCCTGTATCTGACTTTCTTAGTCCATCCTCATCCTGTCCCTCCCAGGGACAAGCAGCTCCAGAGTTCCTACCCCTACTTACTGATAACAGAAAACCTAACTGATCATCAAGCTTCTAGGCAGTGTTGTCAAGCTCCTCCTCTGGACAGAGCATGACGCAGTCAAGGAAATGGACCCTGATGGAATGCAGTCCAGGGAGTGGCTACAGTTCTCAGCTGCACCAACATGTTGGTTCTTCCCAAATGGGCATAAGGAAGAAGGATGTGGGTAACCCTGAACTTGGAGGTTCCCCAGTGCCCAGTGGGCATGAAGAGGAGAAACTGCTGGGCATACAGGCACCCCTGCTATTGTTATGTAAGAAGCGCCTTACTCCTGTTGGGCTACAATGCAGAAGAAAAGAGAGAAATAGTGTCAGACCTTGGGATCTTCTAGCCTGATGGCTGTGGTCGTTGATCCACAGGGGAATGCAGTGCATACACAATGCCTTATAGAGATGAACGGAAAAGGAGTACTCTTTGTCCCCCAGCCTCCTGGGGAGCTGGAAGCTCCTTCCTTGTACTTGCACTGCACGCTCATCATGCTAGGCTCTAAGCACCAGATTGTGACTCCTTAAAGGTGAGATCTGGGGGATTTTTTTTAACCTTGTGCCTCCTCATTGGTGAAGCAAAAGGATCACCATTTAATAGTTACACGATAAATATTCACTGGCCAGCAGTGAAAAGAACAGACCTAATTAAATAATTGGTAGACACCTACTAGAGTGATCAGGGATTTGAGAAGACCTCCTGGAGGAGGCAGCCTAGAGGAACAAGGGTGTCCCTGAGCCCTATTCAGTGGGATCCTGCTGCCAGGGTGAGCAAGGTTGCCCCAAAAAGTATTCCTAAATCTCCTCTGGGACTGCTGGGCTCCTGCCCCACCCTTTGCTTCCTCAGGACCCTCCCTGACCACCTTGTCCAAAGGCACCTCACCCCATCACACCCTCTCCCATATCTTGTTTTATTTTCTGAATTGTACTCAAAAGAGTTGGTGTAATCTCACTTGTTCACTGCCCATCCCCTTACCTGGAATGCATGTTCCATAAGCACAGGTAGAGGCTCTGCTATCTAAGTCACCACCGCATCCCTGATATTGACCACACTGCCCCACGCACTTTCTGAATGAATTAACCTCATGCTTCGATAGTTAGGTTTACACCTGTGCATACAAGGTTTAACAGGAACAAATGCTTCATGGGCAAGGGCCATGGCTTGCACCCAAATTGTTGCTAATTTGACTAAACACCACTCGTTAGTAGAACTGGCAGCCAGGTCTGTTCCTGTGCACATCCCTTCCTCCCTCCCCCAACTCCCCCTATTTCTCACTAGGTCTGGAAAACGTCTTCAGAGATCTCCAACATCTAAGGATATTGCTCTAAACTTTTCCATGCATACCCCAGCGTTCTCTTGGTATCATTAAGGTTTTCAAGTCTAGCATCAATTCTCTCTGTCCCTTGAACAAGACATTAAGGCTAAGCAATAAACTTCTGCAAACAGAGTTCAGGATGAGGAGCCTGACCAGGCTCAGCAGGCTCAGAGGAGGAGACAGGTCTGGCTGAGCAAACGCATCCCTCCCTGACACCTGCCTGCCCGGGGGAGGTGTGGGTGAGGGATGGAGCTGGCCAACCCAAGCCCCAGTCTCCTGGGCCTGGCCTTGGCCTTCAGGATGTCCCTGGCTGTGTGGGCAGCAGGATAGCCAGAGGAGGAGGGTTACACGCGGGGAGCAGGATTCCGGCCCACTGCATTTAGTGTCCTGATTGTGATTTGATAGGCCATTAAGTTTTATTGCCAAACTTCCTTGTTGGGTTTTTATCATCTGTGTAAGTGCACTCACTCTTATTTCCATGATCTGGCATACAGGTCTGCACATCAACCCCTCCATCATGCTCCTTTCTGGCTGTGGGAATGCTGGCCTCCTGTCAACCCCAAGCCCTCAGATTCCTCTGGATTTCATTACAGTCAATTATACTTATGATTTTATTACAGACCAGTGATGGGGCTTTCCTGGATGCTGGGAAACCAGAGCTTCCTGGTAGTCCGGTAATGGGGTAATGTCTGGGCCTCGGGATGAGCCTGGTTCCTGCTTTGCTGGAACTTGGCTTAGGGCATGTCAGGGAGGGTGGGTTTTCTATAAATGCGTGCAGAAATGTTGATGTGTTCACGTTGTGAAGGACCCCATGGAGACCTTGGGGCTCTTTCAAGGCACCAAAGCAGACTCATGGCAAGCACAGGCATTTCGAGCAGCCTCGCGCTGCAGATGCCGCCATTTATCACACAGCCCCTCTTTCCATGCAGAGAGGGTTTGGTTTTTCCTTTATGTTAGTGCAAAATGTGGATAACAAGCTTTTAAAATTTTACTTCCAGGCTTCTATCCTGAGGAAATAATCTGACATGTAGACAAATATTTATTCATGAAAATGTTCTCTGTAGCATAATTTATAATGGAAAATACGGTAAACAACTCAAGCCTTCAACATTATGGCGCTGGTTAAGCAATTTATGGTGCCATTATACAATGGAATATTATGTGGCCACAAAAAGCATGTAAAAAAGCATTTTTAATAACATGAAAATACTTACAAGATAGTGTTAAGAGGAAAATGTAAAGGAAGAAGATGCATGGGAAAAAAAAGGCTTACAGAAATCAAATTAAATCCCATCCTCCCACCTGATACAACCAACAAATGAAAAAAATCCAGATGAGCTAAAGAAAGAAATGAAAAACCAACATTACAACAAAATATAGGGAAAATTCTTTTCATATTTTAGAGGTAGATTTTCTAAGCAACCCATAAATTCCAGAGATCAGGATGGGAAAAGACAGACTTGTAGAATAGCTCAGTGGTTAGGCCGTGGCCTCCAGGACTGCCTGGGTTTTAAACCTGGCTGTGCTTTTTGGCTGTGTGACCTCTGGCAAGTTTCTTAATCTCTTGGTAGCCTCCCCTTCCTTACCTATAAAATGGGAATAATGATGACATCAATTTCACAGGACTTGTGAAAATTAAATGACCTAATATATGGAAAGTTCCTAAAGCAATGCCTGATCCATAGTGTGATTAGGGATCAATAAATATTATAGGATGGGCACAGTGGCTCATGCCTGTAAGCCCAGCACTTTAGGAGACCATGGCAGGAGGGGTTACTCAAGCCTAGAAGTTTGAGACTAGCCTAGGCAACATAGCAAGACCATGACTCTACAAAAAATCAAAAAATTAGCCAGGTATGGTGGCATGTGCTAATACTTTCAGCTACTCAGAAGGCTGAGGAGAACAGTTTGCCTGAGACCAGGAGGTCAGGGCTGCCGTGAGCTACGATGTGTAGCACTGCACTCCAGCCTAGGCTAAAGAGTGGGATACAGACTAAAAACAAATAGATAAACAAACACCAGCCTGGGTAAAAGAGACCCCAACTCAAAAACAAACAAACAAATAAATATTATACCTATTACTTGGCTACAAAGCCTTTAAAGCTTTGTACAATGACTGGCACCATAGACAAAGCAAGTAACAGCCTAAGAAAGGGAATATCGAAAGCACAGAAAACAAGTAAAGATGAATATCCATAATTATAGAGTGCTAGGTCAAAAAGAAAAAGACAAACAACCCAATAGAAAAATGAGCAAAGGGTACGAATTGGTGATCCACCCAAGAGACATGAAAGGCTGATTATCACATGAAAAGATGCTCAACTTCCCTAGGGGCCAGAGAGATGTAGACGCATTGTTCTTTTGCCCAGCTTTGCAGAAATATAAAAGGTTGACAGTCCCATGGTTGCAGGGACACGGACTCTGACACACACTGCTGCACACAGGAAAACCCTTCTGGAGGGCAATCTGCCAGCATCTACCACAGCTCTCACACTCTTACTACCCGCCCCCACCGCCAAGCAACTTCACTTTTAGGCATTAATCACTAATGTTTAGATATGTTCCCATCCATACACACTCACAAATGCTCATTGTATTATTTGAAGGGTAAAAAGCTGGAAACAAAAGCCTATCAATAGGGGAATGGTTTAAGATGTATGACAAATTCAAATTATCAAATACTAGTAAGTGGTGAAAAAGATTGAGGTAGATGTATATGTCAACACCAACATTTACATGAAAAAAAAATCTATAAGATCTACTGGTAAGTGAAAAAAAGCAAATCATCTACCAACTGCTAGTTAGTGGTTGGCCCTGGGAAGGAATGGGGGAAGCAGCAAGGGAGTCTCACTGTTCGCACAGGTATCCCTTGAACTCTGCACTGCTAACTACAAGAATGCTATTAATATTATTCTTAAAGTATCTGTGCAATTAATAAAATAAAGTGATAGCATGAAAACATTTTATGGCATGATGGTTATACAAACTATATATGTGACAAAAAAAGGTCAGTTTTACTATATGTTAATTTTAAAGATAAGGGTTAACAACAAGGGGAAAAAATAAACAAAAAGAAAGACTAGGCTGGGTGTGGTGGCTTACACCTGTAATCCCAGCACTGAAGCTGAGGCAGGAAGATTGCTTGAGCCCAAGAATTTGAGATCAGTCTGGACAACATAGTAAGACCTCACCTCTACCAAAAAAAAAAAAAAAAAAAAAATTGAGCTGGGTGTGGTGGCATGCGCCTGTAGTCTCAGTTACTAGGAAGGCTGAGACAGAAGGATGGCTTGAGCCCAGGAGGTTTAGGCTGTAGTGAGTGGTGATCATGCCCCTGTACTCCAGCCAGGGCAACACATTGAGACCCCAACTCAAAAAGAAAAAAAAGACAAGTAAGAATGATGACAACAAGTTGCTGCCTCTGGATAATGGGATTATCAGCGGTGTTTTCCCTTGATCATTTATGTGTTCTCTGTACCTTCTAAATTTTCTACAAAGATTATATATCCCTTTCAGGATAAGACAAAAATAAAGTTACAAGATGAAAAACAAAAAAGATAATAGCAGAAAATCTGGAATCCCAGAGATAGCTCAGCTCCTGGAAGGCAGGCCAGGCTGCAGCCTCCAGCACACACCTAGTGGCGATCTGTGGTAAATAAAACATCTCACCTGGCACCTGCTGCCAAGGAAAAGGGGATAATGGGGCAAGTGGTCCCTCCAAGCCCCTGCAGCACTAGGCAGGGAAAGGGGAGGGGTGCTTTGGGACCCCAGCAGCTTCTTTCTTAGGCCCCAGCACCCACATGGGTGTCAACGGGCCCAGCAGAGAGTTAAGCTGCTCCTCAGAGACACCCTCCCTGGGACTGCCCACTTGGCTCCATGAACATGTCCACATGTATGATGCTTATTCAGGTGGTATTACAGCACTGTGTCCTTCCCCTGCCTTACACAGGCCTGGAGACACATGGGGAAAGACAACAAACTGTAAACAGTGACAAGAGAAGACCGGAGATGGTGGACAATCTGATTTTTCTCATATAGAACACTGCAGAAAAGCAAAAGGTACCATGGGGTAGCATCAGTCAGTCTCCTGCTGACACGCCCTTTGTGGACACCGTCTTTGTCCCCTGCGGGATGGAAGAACTGAGCCCGGTGCTGCACTCAAGGCCTCACACTGAGGGCCAGATGGCAGACAGGCACAAAGCCTCACTGACAAAGGGGGAGTGCTGAGAGAGGCTGCTCCGGGTTGTAAGGCCCAGGTCTGTCACACACAGACCATGTATGTGCCCCTTTCAGAGGCCTTCACTCACACTCAGCCTGTCCTCCCCAGGAGGCCCAGCCAAGCTGCTGGAGGGCAAGGTCTGGGGGGCAAACCTGGTTGTAAATCTCAGTGGGCCTGGGGCAGGACTGGAGCTCATCTATGTGAAAGGCCTAACACTGCCTCTGGCCCGTCTTACTTATTTAGGTGTACGGGTCGCTGAAGAATCTATGGAGGGCTTCCAAGGGGCTCCTGCTGAGAGAGAGAGAAGACTGAAGCGGTGAGAGAGGCTGAGGTGAGAAGAGAGTAAAGGAGCCCATGGAGATCTCAAGGTCAGTCCAACTCTAGGTGACGGGTAACATACAGCAACCAAGGGGATGGGGTGGGGTGGGGGCGGGGCTGCATGCCTTTCCTGCTAGGAGTCCAGCAAGGCGGCTCTGCAGACATCCTGTGAAACTTCCAGGCAGAAAAGCAAGTGACTAGCCTCTGGAGCATACAGGTGCCAGGGAGCACTCACCTGGGGCAGGCAGAGGCCAGGAGGAAAGCTGAAGACACTTTCCTTTCCTGGCCACTCTAAGCAGTACAGGGAGAGAAACCAACACTGAGCACATACTGTGTGCAAAGAAATAACACACAAAGAAAGACTGGGGTTCTCTCTGGGAGTCAGTATTAGAAAGCATTTTAATTTTCTCCTCTATACTCTCCTACATTATCCCTTGATACAATGTACATGCATTACTTTTATAATTAGCAAGGAGTCATAAAAACAAATTCAGTTTTTAGTTTGAGCCCTATTATTTTGGTCTGTTGGGATTTTTAAAATCTTAATACAATGTCTGATATTTTAACTGGCTCTCCTTCTTCCAACTCTAACCCTTACAAATGTAAAAGTATGCTTTTTTTTAAAGCATCAACAAAGTTACAATTAAAAGCAAGTACACATCCTCTAGACAGACCCAGGCCAGATTCACAGTCCCAATGCACCGAGGGGATGCTTTCCCCAGGGCAGTTCCATCCTGTTCCTTTCTCCTCATCACAGTCAGGAAAATAGCAACTCACTTTGTCAAATGTCTTGATAAAAGGATGACATGCTAATTCACCAAGCTAGTAATCCTGTAACAAGATAAACCAAACATATCTGGCCTCCTGGGTAGAATCTGTGGTGTACTGTGTTGACAGATCCCAACTTGTTTTTCTAAGTCTCCAAAGTTGTTTGTTTCCAAGCCGCCACAAACCTGGGACTGAAACCCATAATCTGTAATTTCCAGAATTCGCCCTTTCTGTACTTGGGAAACCTGGGATGGCACTGCCGGTCTCTGTCCTGACATTTGCTCTTTTCTCTGGGTCCCTCAAACACTGTAAAAGTGGTTTCCCAACCACTGGGAATTATCTGAAACCCTCTTGCACGAGTTACAAAGCCAGGCAGCTGAGAACTCTCTGTTCTCAGGTCGCCGGTCTTGAGTTCTGAACTCCTTTAAAACCACGTACAATCCATCTCTTCTCAGGCTAAACCATGCTCCCAGATAAAGAAGAAATGTGTAGGAAGATGATTTAATGCAGAGCTTTTACCATCTGATGGGAACGTTAACAGGCAGTTCCCCAGGATGTTAACTGTATGCTCTTGCCCTGATCCTTCTCACACACGCAGAGCCACGAGTGGTCAGGGGCTGGTGGGCTCTCTTGACTCAGACTGGAAGGAGATACATGAAGGTGAAGATGCTAGAGCTTCCTGGGGGGAGGGGGGACTGAAGACAGCCAGCCACTACCTGCCTTCGCAGCGGGGACAGGGATGCAAGCAGGAAGATTTCCGCTCTAGAGCCAACATCATAACTTTCTGCATGACTTGCTTCCAACAACAACTCTGAGACTGGCCAGGAGAGCGTATTTTAGCTAAGGAGACCATTATGCTTTTACCTGGCTGACCTAACTGTGGGCAGTTTTTCAGGCACCACTAACCTTGGGGGCACCCTCATTAAGGCCATAGCAGGCCTGGTGGTGACATGCTCCTAAGGCCTTATCTGTCACTGCCCTTAATCAGGAGAGTCCCACAAGACTGGAGGGTCTCTGACACTTAGTTCTGGGGGCTTGCCTGTTTTCTAAAAATTTAGAAGGAGAAGGGACATAGGAAATACCTTTCTTTTGGAATCTCTTAAGAATTCAGCACTGTAAGAAAGGAGTTTAAATCCACAGTAATGGTACCTTTATGAACAATTCTTGGACTAAGCAGACCCATGGACACTATGGGGGAAGGGAAGAGAGGCAAGTGACCAGGGGTCGGGCTTAGACCCTTTTCCTCCCAGATCCTAAGGCTCTTCAAGTCTGAAGCAGTTCAGGACTCACAGAGTAGTAGACAGTCCGCATTATTGCTCTGTGCCACAGTCTCCATATCCGTAAAAGAGGATTAATCCTACTCACTTTGTGGCACTGTGGGTAAAATGAAAGATGATCCTTCAGGAAGCCACTTGGTCATCACCATAGGGTGACACAACTGTTGGCATGAGGACCCTCAATGAGTAAGAGGATTAATAGCATTCTCTCCTCATGGAATATGTCTCTCTGTACTAGACTGTCCTCACGCACTGTGACATTGCGATTATGGCACTGATCCATGAAGCACATCCATCTTGCTTGTTGTTCTCCCTGCCCATCACAGTCTCTTCCTGGAGCGGCCGTCCCTGGCTCTCACACGGCCCTTGCTGGCTTTTCCAGGAATAGGCCTCTCCCTCTTGGAAACCAACTATGGTCAATTTTCCACTCTCTATGGGAGTAGAAGGGGACACTGGCCCAGAAAAATTCTGTGCTACAGACCATCCAGCCGTTATTGCAATCACATTTTGTAGCACTTATAACATTTTACTTCCCTGATTCACCGTGGTCATTTCAGGCAGAGACTGAAAGCAGGTGAAGCAGAAAAGAAGCCATTCAAGATGTTGGGACATCTGCGGCTCCAGCCTGGCCTCATTATGCCCTCTCAGCTAGGGGGTAGGTGCAGGCCACCCTCTCAGGGCTGTGGACCCTCCACTCCTTATAAGACAAGGGGTGGCCACTGTTCTAGGTAATATCTAAGGGTGCTTCCGGTCTAAATCCTCCTATGCAAGCTGACTTAGAGGAAGCCACTCAGACCCACGACTGGTGGGGCCTCACTAAGCTCCAGCTGAGGGACACGTGTAACCTGATCAGGACCTCTGTGCTGTGCTGACGGTGATGCACTGTGAGGGTGGGGACCTCACCTGTCACCACTGCATTCTCTGGCTTAGCACAGCTCCTGGCATCTAACAAGTAAGTGCTTGCTGGGCTTATGTGGCAAAGAGGCGGCCCATCCTATTCTGAGAGGGGAGGGTGTGGAGGGGAGGAGCAGAGTTCCACTCACATGGGGCGTGGAACATGACGAGGACAGAGGAGTGTTCCTTCACAAACTGGTCAAAGTCTTCATCGGTCAGGTGATAAACGGAGCCGCCCTCATCTGCCCAGGGAGTCTCGGGGACCTGGGGCTGTGGCGGCTGTGGACTAGAAGACCAAAAACAGGCAGAGCTCAGAGCAGGCCCTCAGGCCTGAGCAGCCCTTACAAAATCCAGCCCCCTGGACACAAAGTCCCCCTGGGCTTGGCATGACCCACTCCGGGGACTTGGCCCTTGACGAACTGGAAACTGTCCCTGGGGAGGAGTCGTGGGGTGAGTGGTATGGCCCTGCCACCTCCACCTTCCCTGCAAAGCCCCAGAGAAGAGCCTAGCTGGCATCCTGTTACAAATAGTGGCTTTTAGTTATAGCTCTCTAGGCGGTTTAGGAACCCTCACCTCCTCCCTGGAGTATGGGGGCTTGTTACCTTTCTCAAGCTTTCAGGCTTTCAGCAACCTGGAAAGACTCAAGAGCGCCCTTTGGCAAAGCTTACTGTTATGTTTAGAACTGCCCACAAGGCAGGGGAGGGAGGGAAGGGATGAGAGAGGGGAGTGGGCAAGGAGGAAAGAGAGAGGCCAGATGTTTGAGAAAGACCAAATCTGGGCCAGGCAAGGGGACGTTGCCACATGGGGGTGCAGAAGTGTTCACGGAGCAGCCTGGGAGGAAGGTCTAGCGAGGGACGCAAAGTTGGGGGTATCCTAACTATGCCAGTGCCTATGCTATGCCACTAATCCTTCCCCAGAGGCCAAAAACAACTTATCTGGTTCTCCCAGAGGCCAAATCGACTCTACCACTTGTCGGCTGCAAAACCTTAGGCCATTCACTGCCTGACCTCTCTGGAGCCTGTTTCTGCAGCATGACCACATGCTGGTATCTATGTCACCAGCTGTTATGAGGAGGGAGGCTCCTTTGCTCCAGAGTTCAGGAGGTGGCCAGTGACACAGGTAGCCAGTGACACAGACGCCCTCCTGCTTCACAGCCACAAGCACCTATGTTGAAGCGCCTTCACTGCAGCTTTGAAAAAACCCTTGAGGATGACAGATGTGAAAAGACAACCAACCATTGTTTCCTGGCTTTGAGAGCCCACAGGAGAAAAAATTTTAAAGTTCCAGCATCAGAGGGTCAGGGTCAGAGAATGCATGAGGGAGAGCAATGTGGCCGACACAATGGAATCTGCTGCACACACACACACACTCCCACCCTCTTGCCCTCTGCAGAAGCCTGGGTTTTGACATTGTGCTTTTGACTTGGGAGCTTCTGACTGAGCCCCACTAGTGGCCACAGCCTCCCTGGTCCCAAGAAATGGAAAGTGGCAGAGAGAGGGCAAATCAATCTCAGCCCATGCATATCCAATGACAGATGGAACTGGTGACAAAATAAAGCTTCAGAAGAATGAGTCACCAGCCAGACATGGTCTCAGATGAACATCACGAAATCTACTTTCCTATACTTGGGCTCAAATCAGTGACCCCACAAAACACCACCAATTCTACTTCAGGGAGATTTATCTTTACAATACATCTGTACACACACAAAATTATGTGCATTCAAAGGCATTCATTGTGGGTTACTTGTCATAGCAAAGCTGGAAGGACTGGTTAGGTAAACTGCTATCCATCCTCACACACTAGGGAGGGCTGAGCACTGTGAAGAAGAATTAACTGACATGGACAGAACAGTCTAGAGATTGCCAATTATTACATCAAAAGGGTAAGGTAAAATGTACTTATTCATATTTGTTTGTACCTGCATGAAGAAATACTTTAAGAGCATACAAAAAGCTAGTCAAAGTTGTTACCTCTGTAGGGAGAAAGAAGAGGAAGGAAGAAATAGGCGGAAGTGGGTCTTACCAATGTATACTTTTTAAGCATCTCTAAATTTTTTGCCACCATGGGAAAACCCGTCTTTACAAACAATTAAAAAAATTAGCCAGGTGTGCTGATACAGGCCTATAGTTCTAGCTATTCAGAAACTGAGATGGGAGGATCATTTGAGCCCAGAGTCCTGAGGCTGCAATGAGCTATGATTATGTCACTGCACTCTAGTCTGGGAGACAGAGCAAGACCTGGTCTCTTAAAAAAAAAAAATTGAACTGTAATACAAAATTTAAATGTAAAAAAATCCAGCAAGACCGTAAACACGGAATGGAAAAGCTGTGGCTTAGCAGGAGTCCAAGCATAGGAAAGCACCAGAGGAACTTCTAGTTAAACAGGAAGGAGGATACAATCCAACACCACTCAAATAACAGTTCAGGAGTTTAAAACAAAAAGTATGAACCCACAGGAGCAAAAAGAGCAGTAAAGACAAAGTAGAAGAGAGAAAAAGAGATCAGTTCAATTTTAGAAAATCAACTTAGCAAAACAGAAGGCAGAAACCTGAGGTGCTAGGTGGAAAAGCAGGTCGGGACCCAAGAACCACAGTCAGGCCAAAGACAAAGGCTCTGAAGGGCCTGGGGTTGCCACTCCTTAAAGCAGGGCCACAGCCTGGGGCACTGAACACAGAAGGTTTAGTTGAAAACTAGAGCAGTCAGAACCTTGGGTGCTAGGGAGCCCAGGAGTTTCTTTTCTGGAGAGGACCACAGAGTTGGGCACATTGGTAAGAGGATGTTCTGGAAAGAGAGGAGGGACTGAGTGGAAGTCAGAGCCCAAAACACTAAATTGTGCTTTTTACTGCCTGTCTCCCCTGACTGTGAGCTCCTTGAAGACTGGGCTCTTATCTCTACCTCTTATCTTAACACAGACACCCAATGAATGCTTGTTGAATAAATGACTGAATGAGAGAAAAGCAGAGAACTGGAGGTGTTTAATTTGGAGAAGAGAAGCCATAAAAGAGCACAGTGGCTATCTTCAAATATTTCAGACTGCATCAAGAAAAGAAACTAAGATGTATGGCCCCAAAGAGGAGACCCAACACCAGCAAGTGGAAGCTCCGAAGAAAGGAACTTCAGTTCAATATAAATAAGAACACTCTGTCTACAGCAGGTGAGGGGGAAAGAGAGCTGGGCTGGGAGCTGAAACACCTGGGGTTGAGTCCTATTTCCCCCACTATCCACTCCCAGAGCTTAGGCCATCAAACGACTTAAAACATCTACAAATAGTGCATTCTTAGTCCTTCCTTTATCTACCTACAGGCTTGGGTAGGTAGATAATGGATGTGAGGTGCTTTGTAAATGTATAAAGTACTACCCAAATATTCCTTGATGTCATTCATAACCTAAATTCTAAGAATCAAACATAATGGGCAACTTCAAAATGATTCAAATGGGACCAAGGAGATGCAGACATTCAAAGAGGGTTGCTGGGGCAGATCTGATGACTTTTCTGTTCCCTTCCAATCCTGAAAGTGATTTCATGTGCTCTGCGGCTTGGAGAGGGCAACTGTCCCAGCCAGGCTCTCTAGGATTGGGAGGGTTGCACCATCAGATCTTCATCTGAGGGAGAGGCATGTGCAATAGATGAGAGGTTGCAACTCTTAGCAACATGAGTCGGGAACGCTTGGTGTTTGTTAATTCAGTTCGTTTCTGGTTGGCATAAAATCCACACGGGCAGAAATGGGTAGCTGGGCCAAAATGGACTGCACCTATTGTGCCCCTCTACCTGCCTTCCAGCCCAGCTCACCAATGAGAGAGCAGTGAGGGGCAGGTGAGAAACATGGCCATTGGCAGCTCAAGGGGCACAACCTCCGTGGTCAGCACATCTACCCACCAGAGTCACATGTTGGAGGGCAGGATCCAGGTTCTTCTCTCCTAGGCATCTGAGAGTCATCGGGAGAATTCACTAAGTTGATTTACCCTCATCCTTCTATACTTGGCTGCACAGAACACTTGAGCAGCTAAGGGCCAACAGAGAAAGGCCCAGGGAAGTAGGAAAGGTGACATCATTCCTGCCCACCACGATTTTGGTAACAGCTTAAGACACGTGGGATGGGGAAAAACCACACACAGAGCTGGATATATGCAGGGAAAAAATCTGGAAGGAAATTCACCAAAATATCACAATATGTTATCTTTCAGTAATAGGGTGGGGGGATGGCTCTTCTTTATGTTTAACTATACTTTTTTTTTTAAAGAGATAGTGTCTCGCTCTGTTGCCTAGGCTGGAGTGCAATGGTGCAATTATACCTTACTGTAGCGTTAAACTCCTGGGCTTAAGTGAGCCTCTTGCCTCAGCTTCCTGTATAGCTAGAACTATAAGCGTGCACCACCATCCCTGGCTAATTTTGTAAACTTTTTGTAGAGACAGGGTCTTGCTATGTTGCCCAGGCTGGTCTTGAACTCCTGACCTCAAGTGATTCTTGGGCCTTGGCCTCCCATAGTACTGGGATTACAGGCGTGAGCTGCCATGCCTGGTCATCCTTTTTTTTTCTCTATAATAAACATGTCTTACTTGAATAACCCTAAAAATCAGAAAAGATTGCTAAAAATTAAGACAATTGGTAGCAGAGTGACACTGTTAGCTTGTGCAGAGGCTGAGGCTGTTAATAAGGGCTCTTTCCCGTGCGTGGGATAGGTAAGAGAGGGGGGTAGTAAGTGGCGGGGGGATGCCAGTCTAGGGCAGGAATCTGGAGGCAGCCATGGAGTGCAGGTCAGCCAGAGCAGCATGGTTAGGGGAGCCAGGGTGGGGTGCAATGAGAAGAGAGGGGTGGGAGGACAAGGTGGCAGACTCCAGTAGGGAGATAATAGCCTGTCTCAGAAATGCCATTGATGTGCTCTCTTTGTCTAGGGTTAGCAGGCAATTCTGAACACTTCTGAAAAAAAACTAAATCTCATCCTTCCAAAAAGATATGAGGGTGTTTTGAAATCAGAAAAGGTTAGAGAAGGGGAGGGAAGCAGACAGATTTTATGCTCTGGTGACAAATGAGATTGCTATTTGTTGAGATCTTCTCCCAAAGCAGAGTGAGATGTGTCTGGCTACAGAGAACACATGCTTATTATCAGATGAAAAAGGAAAACAGGAACGCAAAGGCCCAGGTTAAGACAATGAGCACATGATAATGGGCAGCAGCATCCCCAGGCAGGGGCTGGAAATGAGGGGTTGATGGGGACGGAGATGTGAGAAAGCTCCCAAGAAACAAAAGACGTGATGCAGATGTGGCACTAGCTTGTATCTTATCTCCTAGGCCTCTGGGAGTGGGCCGAACAGGAGGCTGAGATTTTCAACCTTCAGAAATCATAACAGTTTCTTGTGGGCTTTTTTTGGGGGGTACAAAATTCACCCTTTTTGCCTATTCTGAAAATACACATTTTCCATCTCCATGTCTTTGGATAACCAACTCTTTAACCTTGGAGCTGGCACACTGTGTCCCTAAAGGTAATGACGTCAATAAATATCTACCATGCTGGCAATCGAGGGAAGGGAAAGGGCTCCCAGCAGAGCTCGAGGGAGCTGAGCTGGGTTGTGGGGGCTACTGGGCAGCAGGGTCAGTGGCTGGGATCCACCTGGCCCTGCCACCACTTATCAGTGGCATGAGCCTCCTCACTGTGCCTCAGTGACCTTATTCATAAGATGAGAACAAAAACATCTTCCTTATAGCGCTGTTGTGAGATTTAAATGAGAATCCATGTAAAGTGCTTAGGATGGCATCAGCCACAAAGTAGAGTCCCAGAAATGTTAGCTGCTGTTATTCCAAGACCTGTACACAAATAACCATGAACCAGCCGTGCCTAGCAAGTGCCAAACTCGTGACACACAGAACGCAGTGCGAGCAGGGTACAGCAAGCAGGATGCGTGCTCAGCTGGGGTGGCCTGGGCTGGCTTCCGGAAGGGGACATCGTGAGCCCACCATGAAAGTGCTGGAAAAGTGCTGACAGGTGGAAACGGGGATGACAGGGCAGCAGGCCTAGCCCGGTAGGGACTCCAAGTGAGGGAGGTGCCAATGGGAGGTGGGGTTTGGATCCAATCACATTATAAAATGAGGATCATAGGCTGTTATAAAGCAGGGTCTGTAGGGAGTGAACAGTAAAGCACTCAGCAAATCTAAGGCACTTGAATATTTCTTATTAGTTTCTCAGCACCTAATACAGTGTTGTGTTTGAAATAAATGTTCAATTGGCATTTCTATTTTGCAGCGGAACCTCCCTCCAACTCGACATCCTAGGTGAGAAATATCTCCATCCATCGGATAGATAATGTGGGGGAGGGAAACTTGACATGAAATATGGGAAGAGTTCAGAGAGCCCTGACTATTCCAGTAGAGCTAGAAGGCTTGGGTGGTCCCTCTCCACCTCCAGAGTGTGGAGAAGGGAGGTGGGGGAGACAGACCCCTCAACCAACACATCAGGCAGGGTTCGAGCATCACAGGACAAAGTCACACCAAACCCTCACGACTCCTGCAACCTAAACTCACGTAGATGCCCACACTGACCTAGACTCAACTAGAAACAGCTATGCAGGCAGCATAATATTCTCTTCCCGAACCTCCAACCACAGCCCTGTGACCAAAGCGCCACCCCTGGGCCCAGCAGATGCCCCTCCCTGTGGATACACACCCCCAACACAAACACCTGACTTACTTCTTCATCCACTCCACGATGTCCTCAGCCGTGGACCCATAGTTGTCGTACTGGAACAGAAATTGTCCTTTCCTGTAAATCGTGGAGAAACAACGCAGACTCAGCTGGGGAGGCAAATGCCCTGATGAGATTATGGTCAACCTTCAGGAGGGATGAGAACTTTGGAAGGAAAGCGAGGGACGTACTCAAAGTAACAGATGGTTGGGTAGCCACGCACATTGTACTCCTCCTTGATGTTTTCAAATTCAGAGGGGTAGATGTTCATCCCTGCCAGCACCTGGGAGGAAGGAAAGAACAGACATGTAGAGCCTCACTGCCTGACACCCTCATCTTGTCTACATGCTGCCTGTACAGCTATCCCACCAGAAAGACATACAGGACAAAGTCTCACTGATTGATGTGCACCAGGGGCGCTGGAAGACAAGGCCAGCTAAGCCAGCAAGCATCGTGACCCAGCTCTGGAGAAGTCAGACAGCTGGGCCAGGCAACTGCACTCAGTACCTATGCTTGCTTTTGCCTCCCTACAGGAGGAAACACCCCAGGCAAAACCAAAGTTCTGAGGGTTGCAGAAGAAACTTGGCCTTGCTACCAACATGGAAGCAGTCTTAGAGGGACTACTGCCACACAAGAACATACTATGCCTTTTGCTCTGCCCATGTCCGTTCAGGTTGTATTCTTCTCCTAAAGTATGGAAATAAGTTAGTTTCATGTAGCACTCAGGCTCTGCACAGCATCCTCGGACACCTTCCTGGAAACCTCATGGCCTGCCTGCATCTGTCTACCTAGGCTTGATGTGCAATGTTCTCAGACCTCACAGCTCTTATGTGGCCAAGGAGACTGCATGGCTCTCACGATGCCTGCCTAACTCTCCTCCCTCTGGACCTTGCTATGCTTCCCCAGCTCTTTCCTCCTGTTGGTGACCATCACCAACAGTCTGGTTTGACTGTCTTCTCAGAATTCTGAACATGATTTGGCTCCAGGGGTCTGCATATCCACTACCCCTGAACTAGAGAGGAACATTTTAATAGCTGTGTTACTGATGACATAGTGGAATACTAAGAACAATCCCAAGAGAGAGTCCCTTAAAATTCCTTCTTTCCTAAAACAGGCATCTTCTTCTCCAGGGCTTGATGACAAACCAGAGGGAGGACTTTGAATCTGTTTTCACAAGAGAATACGGCTAGAATGGTCAGACACAGGAAGGCTGTTCCACAAAGTAGAGGTCATAGAAGTGAAAGGAAAGGAAGTTCAAAAAAGCCAGCAGCAGCTACAGAAGCAGAGAGAAGCCCAGGAAGCAGAATTTTACTGGACAATATATAAGAACACACAGGAAGAGAAACATGAAAATAATAATATTTCAGTGGGCAATGAACTTGATTCAGAAAACTACTTCCACACATGTAACCTTGGGCAAGTCACTCACACTCACTGCGGTTCCTTATTTGGAAGATGTGGCAATGAGACCATCACAGGGCTATTAGGAGAACTGAATGAGGTGACCCATGCTGCTGCTAACTGTCATGGTCTGTATTTCCCACCAGGTCTTCCTCATTACAGGAGCCACCTGTGCCTCTGGCCACTCCATCCCTAGAAGCATCTAAGCATGTCCTTCTAACTGTTTTTTTCTTAAGTATCTAGTGCAATGCTTGGCATACAGCAGACACGCAATAAATACCTTCTAAGTCATCAATTATTTTTTCAGCCCATTTTAGGATGCTAAAGGGAGAATAAACCTGAAACAGAACTTACTAGAAGCCCTGGAACCCTCTAAAAGCCATTCTGCTCATTTCCCAGACGGCTGCAGTGGCCTGTTCCCGTAATATTTGTCTACTTCAAAATTATTTTTTTCTGTCTAATTGATCTCCCCGTTGTCAGTGCACACTCAGCACAGATTAATCTTACACATCCTTCTCTTTCATTACATCACTTCCCTGCACAAAACCTTTCAATGCCATTGAATACAGGCTAAAATCCAACTCCACACTCAAAGCCCATATGGTCCCTATTTCATTTTTGAATCTTTCTTTCAAAACTCTTAATTGTACACCTGCTAGGATCTAGATTTTTATTCTCCCAGGAATGAGACAGTCTGAGATGTCTGCACAGGAAGGAAGTTGGACCACCTGCCTTCTCAGACACCTTGCCGAGCACAGTGGCACCATGTCACAGTGGCTAGAAGCGAGGGTTCAGAACACCTGGGTTAGAGCCCCAGCTATCACACAGCAGGTACATTTCCCTGAACAAGTCACAGTTGCCTCTCTTTAGCTCAGTTTCCTCATCTACAGCTGCCTCCTGTGGTGGTTGTGAAGATTAAATGAGATCATATAAGTATCTATAATATTCAAAATGTATTAGCTATTTTTATTTTTAACTTATTTTTTATTTTCTTGAGTCAGAGTCTCACTCTGTCACCCAGGATGGAGTGCAGTGGCAGGCTCACAGCCATAGCAGCTTTGACCTTTTGGGCTCAGGGATCCTTCACCTCAGCCTTCTAAGTAGTTGGAACTACAGGTGCGCACCACCACACCCAACTATTTTTTATTTATTTATTGTAGAGACGAGGCCTTGCCAAGTTACCCAGGCTGGTCTCAAACCACTGGGCTCAGGCAATCCCCTCGCCTCCACCTCCCAAAGTGCTGGAATTACAGGAGTGAGCCACTGTGCTTCACCGTATTAGCTATTTTTATTAATACTAATAAGAGGTTCTCTAATTCTGCCCACATTTCCAAAAGACTCACTGTTCTGGCCTGGCCCTCACTTGTGGTTTCCAGGCCCCTTGCTGAGGATGCTCGTTCCCCGCTTCCTGGCTAGCGCCAAAGACTCATGCTTTAAGGCAAATCAAATCTCACCTCTCTGGAAAGTCTTTCCAAGCTATCTTTGCTTGGAGTGAGCTCTTAATTCTCTGTAGCACTTCTGTGCCACTTTGGGGGCATCTTTTAGCAAATGAGACAAGTATTTTTTGAACAACTACACATACTTTTTGGAGTTGAAGTCTGTGAAGTCAAAGGAGGTGAAACACTTGATCTCAATCTAAGGAGAAAATAAGGCCACAACCACTAACTGAGCCAGGTGTGCTTGGGGCCATTCAGCTGGCACGACAAGCTCTTCTTCCTGTTTAGCCTTGCTGCCGGGAACAATCACAGAGGCTTCATGAGGTACTTAGCACATGGGCTAGTACTCAAAGGAGGGTAAGATTTCAGTAGATATCTCAGGAGGAGGAAATGGAGGCAAGGCAAAGCAAGATGTTGCCCAAGAAATGGAAAACACCTCCATCTAACTGGACTGTAGGATACACAAAAAGGAGAAGAGAGAAGGCAGAGCAAGTCAGCTGGGCTCACTCTGGAAAAGGCTTAAATGTTAAGAAATAGGGACTTTATTCAAGAGGCGATGGAGAATTGCTGAGAGTTTCTAAATAAGAAAGCAATAACCACCCAGCTGCATTTTTTGGTATTATTATTATTATTGTTGTTATTATCATTAGAGACAGACTCTTGCTCCGTTGCCCAGGCTGGAGTGCAGTGGTGCAATCACAGTTCACTGCAGCTTCAAATTCCTGGGCTCAAAGTGATCCTCCAACCTCAACCTCCTGCGTAACTGGAACTACACGTGTGTGCCATCCCACCTGACTAATTCTTTTTATTTTTTATTTTTGTAGAGGAAAGGTCTTGCTGTTACCCAGGTTGTTCTCAAACTCCTGGCCTCAAGTGATCCTCCTGCCTCAGCTTCCCAAAGCGCTAGAATTATAGGCATAAGCCACAGTGCCCGACCAAGCTGCATTTTTTTAAGTAGAAAGGACAAATTGTAAGGGAAAAGCTGTGGAAGGGAGCGAAGTCAGCAGTCTTCGGCAACTGCCAAGCATAGCTCACCAGACCGTGGACCTGGCTGGTGGGCAGGAGGAAGATGAAGGGAGCATGAGGAAGAGATGTCTGATGATGCCCCAGCAAAGGGATGTGGGTGGAGGAGCCAGGTCACTTGGGAAGGGTCTTGATGGAAAGCTGGCAGTCTGCCAGATGGAAAGAGACTGAATTTTATTTTAGACATCCTGCATTTAGGACACAGGGGTAAAAAACCCAGACCAAGATGTGAAGCAGGCTGTCTGATGTGTGGTACTGACGCTTAGGGGAAGGACTCAGGCCCCATGGAGCTATATTTTGTTGACACTATGGACAAAGATGAGATGGCTGAGGGACAGACCTTGCTCCAACGTGTTAGTAAGAAAGAAAGCAGAACCTTGGGAGCACCCCCATTTAGCAAGCATGATAAACATGGGTGCAGGGCAGCTGTGGGGGTGTCAGTTGTCTGTATCCATGAGTCATCTGTAGGTTACAGAGCTGTTTCTATACACCAGCCCATGCTCCTCACAGCAACCCAGCGAAGTGGGCAGGGCTGGCATTATCTTCTCCATTTTACAGGTGGAGAAATAGAGGCTCCAAGGCTAAGAGCTTGCCTAAGATTTTCCAGCCAGTGAGTGGGAGAGCCTGGTCTATACAAATCTATCACCACAAGGGTTCCACTGAATTTACACCCAGATGGTTATGGAATTTACACCCAGATGGGCCCCTCCTGGGCAAAGCTCAAAGGCTCAATGTAAATGTCGATAACTGGCAAGGTTGGGAAGAAGAGGCAGATGGGGACAGGGCTCGTTCTGATGGCTGCTCTGAGACGGGGGCAGCATGGCTGATGATGATGTCAATTAGCAGGAGTGGATGGGATGGATGCTGATGATTCACCAGACGTCAGTGACAGCAAAACAGAGGCAGATCTGAGTTTGGAAAATGGCAAAGTCTGTGCATCCCTGACCTGGCCTGGTGTCCTTCTTAATGACATCATCAGGTTGGATACCACCCAAGAAGTTTTGTAGAGGAGGAAGATTTTTGACCCTTGCCACAGAGCCAGCAAAAAGGGCTCAAAGATGACAGAGATGACGAGGAGACAAGAGGCCTGCATCCAGTTGGATTTCAGCAGTGGGGAGGGGGTGAACTTTGATTTCTGGGGAATAGCAGCCCATCTGTTAGTCCCATCTCTTCTCTGTGTGTCAGGACAGAAGCAACCCACACCTCTGGCCACCCAGCTTCTCCAGCCCCATCCCCAGTGTCTGAGCTTTCAGTCTCCTATGTAGGTGATGCCTGCAGTAGCCAGGGTGCTTCTCCCTTTTTGTAGCTGGGAGAGGGTTAGAACTTTTCCAAAGATGCTTTTCTAGGAGACTAAGGGAAAACAGAACAAATTAAGCCTCAAGTAAGAAAATACGCAAGCAAGAAGATATGAGTTCACACAATCCAGATGTCTTAGGCTGAGGTAACTAACACTTGGCCATCGCTGGGCATGCCCAGGTTCATGGACAGTGCCCCAAACTTTTCTATAATGCTGCTGAAGGAACTATAAGGGGTACCTTTTATATTTCTAAATCTGGGCCCAGGCAGGAGAAGCTTCTATTCTTTTTTTTTTTTCTTTATAGAGATAATGTCTTACTCTGTCACCTGGGCTAGAATATAGTGGCACAATCACAGCCTACTTTAACCTCGAACTCCTAGGCTCAAATGATTATCCTCTCTCAGCCTCCCAAGTAGCTAGGACTACAGGTGCACACCACCATGCCCAGATAAGTTTTTGTAAAGCCAAGGTCTCGCTATGTTGCCCAGGCTGGTCTCAAGTGATCCTCCCACCTTGGCCTCCCAAAGCACTGGGATTACAGCCATGAACCAACCCCCCGCCCCAGGCTGCAGCTGGTATTAGTACAAGTTATCTTCAGGGTTAACATTGTAAAAAAGCCTGCTATGAGCCCAGAGCCAAGGGAAGATCCCCATCCCAAAAATGCCTTTCCCACTACATCTCTGTCCTTAATAACAAATGCTCTGAATTCTTTTAAGAGGAAGAAACATCATTCTTAATATAAACATAGAGCTTAAAATAAGACATATCCAGGAGTTATAAGTTACACACTTACTCATTCATTCAGTAGCATGTATTGGGTACCTACTATGAACTTGGCCCTGTACTATGTGCTGAAGAAACAGACATGAATCGAACACAGCTCCTGAGCCCAAGAAACTCACATATCATAAATTGTATCAAATGGTGAACAGGGTGATCTGAAAAAAAAGCAAAGATGGATGAACCTGGCCATGCGTGGCAGGTACAAGCTCTGTGGTAGCATGGGAAGGGGCCCAGAGGAATACTGAATTTGGCAGTGGATATGGCATTGGCTGACAATGGCCCATAAGATGCATGCAACTGGCATCAAGTCCTCTTCTGCTTCAGCGGGGCTGGCCAGGACAACTTGTGATCTGATTTGGGGCTGGAGCTGTGTACCTTCCACAGCACCACAGAATCTAGCACAAGGTGCAGCCAGGGAGAACATGGTGGGTAATTAATTAAGTCTTTTCTCCAGGCTAAATAATCTTAAAATATGGTATCTATTGAGGCCCCTAAAATGTGAAGTGAAACTTCACTGGAGTGATGTATGTGTGCCTCAAGGCCAAACATCTCCAGGCAAGTTACTAAAAATTCATTAGTGGGAAACAAGCAGGACTTAGTGTCGCCCCAGAATGAGGTCAAAAGAGAAAGCTTGGTTTTTTGCAGCCCAATCTTGCAGCTGGCTAGCAGGGTTGCCTCCATGCCCAGGTGTTGCCACTGAAGGCTTTTTAAGTTGACTTTGAGCTAATCACCACTTAACTTGATCCATAAAGATTACGATGCAGTTTCAAGACCTCAGATCTCCGTTACTGGGATTCTGGCCAGTCCCACTGAGATGGCTCCTCTGATAACCTTTAATGAGAGGTGGGTGGATTTTTTCCAAGCTCCCTAGAGAAGCCAGCAGCTGTTTTTCTGTTGTCGCATATCCAGGAGTAAATGCAAAAAACAAACATATATCCAAAAAGAATTAAAAGCAAGATCTTAAAGAGATATTTGCACACACACATTTATAGCAAAAATATTCACTATAGCCAAGAGCTGGAAGCAATCCAAATGTCCATCGACCAATGAATTGATAAGCAAAATGTGGTATATACATACAGTGAAATATTATTCAGCCTTAAAAAAGGAAATCCTATGACATGTTCAACATGGATTGAACCTTGAGGATATGATGCTAAAGCAAAATAAGCCAGTTACAAAGGAACCAATACAGTATGACACCACTCATACAAGGGATCTAAAATAGTCAAAATCATAGAAACAGGTTGGATGCAAAAGTACAAACTACTAGGGAGGCTGAGTACTACTCAATACTACTCAAGCAAGTACATTGTGTATTGAGGCTGAGTACTGCTGAGCCAGAAGTTTGAGTTCAGCTTGGGCAGCATAGCAAGACCTTGCCTCTATAAATAAATAAACGTATTTTACTTACATATAAAAAAACAGAAGTAGGAAGGTGTCTCCAAGAGCAGGGGTAGAGTGGGAAGGGAGAATTAGTACATAGTGGGTAAGAATTTCCATTCTGCAAGATGAGAAAGTTCTAGAAAATGACTGCACAACAATGTAAACACACTCAACAATCCCTAACTGTACATTTAGAAAGGATTAAAATGGTCACTGGGTTTGTAGCTCATGCCTGTAATCCCAGCACTTTGGGAGGCTGAGGTAGGAGGTGGGGCCAGCCTGGGCAACATAGTGAGACTTTGTCTCTACAAAAAATAAAAAACATCAGCTGGGCATGATGGCACGTACCTGTAGTCCCAGTACTTGGGAGGCTGAGGCAAAAGGATCACTTTAGCCCAGGAGATAGAGGCTACAGTGAGCCATGATTGTGCTACTGTACTCTAGCCTGGGCAACAGAGTGAGACCCCCAACTCAAAAAGAAAAAAAATGATTAAGATGGTCAATGTAATGTTGTGTGACTTTAACCATAATTTTTTAAAATGGACAGACATATGGATGGCAGAGAACAAGAAAGCCTGGCAGGGTGGGGGACCAGAGATACTAGGGAGCATTCAGTGACTGGCCCTTGGCTCTTCCGGGAGAGGTCTGTTGCCTTTCCCATCTCTCTTCTCCCTCCTAAACACCCTAGGCTCCCCGATACCTTTGCCCCATCCTGGTTGCTCCTACTTCCCTGAAGGCCCGTTTCCTTAGTGGCTCCTCTTCCTCCTGCTGTCCGTCAAGGTGGACATCCCTAGGACACACTGGCTTCCGTTCTGTCTCCTCCCCTACTTTCCTGCACGCACTATACACTATTCTTTCTGCCCCATGGCAACCACAGAGTCTGGGAAACCTGGACAAGACACTGCCTTTGTGAGCCTGCTTCATGCTCCTAGTCTACTCTGGTGTCACCAAGCCCTCTGTTTTGCTACTGCCTCGGTCCACTTTAGAGCCCGGCCCCAATAATTCTGGACTCCTAATGTTCTGCACTTGGTTGCTAAACTCCTGACAATATCATATATGTGTCTTGCTGGCTTCCTATTTCATCAATGGCCTTTGACAAGTGCCAAATTCTCTTGGTCCCAGCAAGTTAGTGGCGTTTTCAACCTTCAGAGACTAGGTCTCTCACACCCTGACAAAGCTTCTATTCAGCAACAGTCCAGGCAGCAGGGTAGTCATCCTCATCATTTCAAAGCCTGCCCTCCCCACCCTGTCCCCAGCACCCTTTCCCCACCAAGCCTGAGAGTGACCCAGGGCTGCCTGGCACATGGGGCCTCACTTACGGAGTGGCCTCGCAGCTGGGTTGCAGCCTTCTGGAAATGCGGCATCATCCTCTTGCACATGCTGCACCCTGGTCACAAGCAGGAGAAAAACCACACCCGGTTACAGGGATGGCTGGGCACTCCACCCCCATGTTCTGTCTGCCTCCCCTTGGCTGTCCTCTACCCAACAGACACTCATCTAGCCCCGAGAAGCTCCCAAACCCTGGGAACACAAAAGGACTAGAAGGCAGAGGCCCTGGCCCCCAAAGAGCTTACAGTCTCGATGGCACAAACAAGGCAGTACCCGGCAGCCACTCTGTAAAAGTTGGACTGAATAAGAAGATGTGACACAACCGGAGAAGAGCAAAGCCTGGGATACCTTAGTGCTGATGATGAGCTCAACAGAAATCCAGGGAACCAGAACAGGTGTCAGGAGAGCAACCTCTCCACACACAGCTAAAAGCCACCCTCACTGCCCAGGCAGGGGCTGCAAATGAGCCAGAGTCAAATGCCATTAGGAAGAAAAATTTGTCACCACAAATACAATGACATTTGGAATTTCCATGCCTCCCTTCTCTTTCATTAACAAGGATAATTAGGCAATGGCTGGAGGCAGGCAGAGCATGAATGGTGCTGGCTTTGGCCCGTAGGAAGAGCACCGGGCCAGGATGCAGGACACCACATGGGCTCTAACCTTCACTCAACTTGCTGGTGGCCTTGGACAAGTCACCTCCTCTCTCTGGGTTAGTTTCTTCTGGCAAACAAAGGGGCTTGGACCAGACAACCTCAGGTCCCTTCTGACTCTGACAGTAGAGGATTCTGTGACAGCTTTGGCTCAGTCTCTTCTGGGTCTCTGCAGTCCTCTATGGTCACACTCCTCTCCTGGGGTGGTGAAGACCCCCAGCCCTGGGGGACTCGGGATCAGGATGACCATGTCTTAAGCATCCACTACAACTTCAGCATGACCTTAGTTTAAGCCCCTTCCCCTAAACTAGAGCAGGTAATGTTTCAGCACTGACCCCACGGGACATGTGTAGCAGTTTCCTCAGACACCAGAACTTCCAACATGCCAGGTTGTTACCCTTCCGGACAGTTGCTTTGCTGCAAAACTGTTGCTCAGACACATCTGAAGGCCACAGGAACCAAAGCTGCCTAGAACCATGTGTCAGGCTAGTTCTCATCTCAGCTTGGCACAGTGGGGACGGGGGCCATGTGGTGGCAGGCTGACCAGCTCTAATCTATGTTTAGCTAACGCTGTGCCAGGCCGGGAGCAAAGGAATATACATAGCTCAGGCGACTCTGACCTGTGACAGTAGAGAAGTGGGAGAAGGTTAACACTCCTCCTGGAGCACCAGAACCTCCCAGCACCAAGCCTACTGGATAAACGTAGATGCGAGACATCTGGACCTGAGACTCCAAAAATGCCCTGCAGCCCCCTCCTGACATTCCTGTCTGACAGACAGGAGGACTCACACACACACTGCAGCATATTAGCCCTGGGCTTAAGTACTACCATGAGTCCAGAAGGGCTAATGACCATTGTGAGGCCAGCCCATAGCTCGATCCCACAGCACCTGCCCCCGGAAGACAAGAAGCACCCCCTAAGAAGCTGCCACTTCAGTGTAGATACCACCAGTGGCATGAGGGAAGGAGGTAACACCTGTCAGGGAACATTGTTCCCACTGTGGGGATTCACAGAGAGGAGAATGGAAACAGGAACAGTGCTCCAGTGGGAAGACACTGGTGGAAGCTACGTGGTAGGGAAAACAGGAGGCTGCAGGTAGCACAGAGGAAGGAGCTCAGTTCCAGGAAGAATGACCCCGTCTCATCTCCCCTTGACACTTGCTGGCTGTGTGACCCTGGGCAAGTGACTCGGGCTCTCTGAGTCTCAGCTCCCCTATCTGTGCAGTGGAGACAGCACCTGCCCGAAAGAGCCTAATGCTCAGCAGGGGACATCTTAGTTCAACGCAAGGCCTGAGAGTCTGCTTCCCGGTCCATGGGAGGGGAAACACTTCTACAGAGGGAAGGAGATGGAGAAGTTATGGGGGGTAAGAGGTGATGGAGGAGTGATCAGAAACTACAGGCCATGCCAGTTTCCAATTTAACTTTACCAAAAATACAGCTGGCACTGTAATTCCTACCTGGGCTCATCCTCCAACCGATTCTGCTGGGAGGCAGGGGAAGAGGTAAGACTAATTATCACTCTCAAACCCCAAAAGTCAGGGCAGTCAGTCCTTTTATTTTCTTATTAATTCAGTGAGCAAACATTTACTGAATAAGCGCTAGGTCCTGGGGAGCGATTTCTTGTCACCACCAAAGGCTCCCACTGCTTTTGGGCCCATTCATCCCGCACGTGACCAAAGGATCACAGAATCCTAACAGACTTCCCAGTGGGGGCACTGCTGTGTATCCCAGGAACAGGCTTATGATGCCACAAAGGCTTGATGAGACTACTATTAAAAAAAGCACGGGTTTGTTTCATTTCAATACATGCATGCCTAACAAGAGTCCTGGGGTTCCCTGGGACCAATGAGGCCATCCAAGCAGAACCTCACCAGAACTTTAACTCAACCTCTGAGTTTTCTCCTCCCTCTCCCACTGCCAAAATGCTCTGTGACACCTGCGGTGCACCTAACGTCCCTATTCCAGCTTTCTATTATATAAAGATAATAACCGTGCTCCCTTATCTGCTGTGATGAGTAGATCGGCACCCTGCCAGACAGCCTAGGTGCATTGGGGAAGAGAGCACACTCAGGTGCAAACTGCCAGAGCACTGCTCTTTTAAATGATTAATGTCATTACACTGAGACCTGCATGGTTAAAGCATGATCCTGCCTTGTGACACAGGCTGCATACTGACATACTCTCCATTTTACAGCTTCATTTAACCAATGTGTTGAATCCTGAAGGGTTTTGAAATAAACCAAAGGCTGCCCCCGTCCCCAAGGGGCTATGTGCGCAGGATAATTCCTGAAGCAATTCATGGCTGGGTAGTTAATAAGATTCCTCCAAGAAGAAACAAAAAGGGGTGAAACCAACTAATGAACATTAATACAGAGAATGAGCTGGGGTTAAAGTGCAGGCCATTCTGGTCAGAGCCAGATCTATAGCAAGTGGGACACAAGGGCCTTTTCCCCACAGGCAGGCATACTCTGGGGCCTGGGGAAGAGGCCAGGGCTGGAGGACACCCAGCAATCAAAACAGAGCTGGGAGAAGCTGCTGTCATGGTGAATAAGCTACAAGGCTCAGGTCAGGCAGAATCACCACAACACCACAGAGGGGCATCTGGCTGAGGGGGAAGTGGGGGCTGTTGTCAGCGGGGTACGGATGAGAGGAGCCTTTGCTTAAAGAACTTAGGAAGCGGGATTTGAGACAGGTTTTTAAGAGTCAACAGAACCCTGATGCCACACAGCCTGTGACACCCGCCTGAGCCACACACACCTCGGCACACCCAGCTCACACCACATACAGCCCCTCTCTCACCAGCCTTCAAGCAGATACTGACACTGCTGGCTTCCCAAAGGGCACTGTCAGGATGGAAACGGGATTTTCAGTCTGTGGGCTGGGACTCATTAGACTGCAGGAATGACCAGACAGTGGCTATTTGAGGGATGCCATACTGTCTCTGTCACAACTATTCAACTCTGGTAGCATAGCTCACAAGCAGCCCTGACAATATATACATGTACGGGCCTGGCTGGGTTCCCATAAACTTTTATTTACCAAAAAAAAGGTGACCAGCCCATAGACCATGGTCTGCTGACTTTCTGTTAGAAGGTCATGAAGAAGTAGGAATAGCTGATAATTTTTAAATAAAACAGAATAGAAAATAGTGTACACTACATCTGGTAAAGAGCAGATGGCAAGTAGTGAAGGCAAGGATTGTTTCGTGAAACTTTTGTTTCAGCTTATTTACATATAATTTATATATACGTCTAGTACTTGCCTGCAATATAACGTATTTTTAATTCTGTGAAATGCAGTGAAAAAGTTTACAAGCCACTGCTCTGATCCAGTCCCTTCTCATACAGATGTGGAAACTGAGACCCACAGAGGTAATGGACTTGGCCAAGCTCACTCGGCTCACGGGGGGCACAGCAGAATTAGAGCCCAGGTCTTCTGGCTGTCATCTCAGTGATCTGCAGTTTCCCAGAGCCTCTTGCCTCATACAGGGACTGAGCCCAAACCCCAGGGCCCCATTTCTCCCCTGGTGGCACCAGCAGAGGGATGCGGGAGCCAGAGCTGGACGAGCTGCAACACACAGAGGAGACCCAGGTTCTGGATGGTGTGAGTAGCGTGAGTCAGGGGTGGCAGAACCACAGCAGCACCTCAGAGAATACACTCGACACCGAGGCATGGTGCCACCAGCAGGAAAGGGGACACATCGGGTGGGGTCTTCAGGCCTAGAGAAGGCAGGGAGTGGGGGAAGGTGGAGCTAACCAGACATGGTGGAGTGCAGGGTCAAGAGGGCAGAAGGACGTGATTCTAGTGAAGAGAAAGCCAAAGGAGAAGGTGGGAGCGGAGGAACCATATGAAAAGGCCAAGATGAAGGCAGAGAGGCATAGATGGAGAACCATGATTCAGAGTTGCAAGGAGCAACCCAGGTTTGTTACCCCCTTGCAAGCCCCAGCTGCCTGCCACTCACAGAGACTGGACCACTAACTGGCCTGAAGGAGAAAGTTCACTCACAGGGGGCATAAAACATCATCAGAAGTGGCTTCTCTTCCTTCTTCAGGAGCCGTCTGAAGTCCTGAGGCACAACGAGAGAATACCAGCAAGTCACACACAACATGGTAATGGGAACAGGATGCAACCCCCACCCCTGTGCCCACTCCCAATATACTCAACAGAAAACGAGGAGGGGAGAGGGGCAGAAGTGAGCACTTCAGAAAGCACGTGCATCTGACTTGGGGGTAGGTACAGAGCCATGGCACATCAGGAGTTGGAAGAACCTCAGAGAGGTTCTATTCCAGACCACCCTCATATGTTACAGATGGGAAAACTGAAGCCCTAAGTGACAAGTGATTTTCCCAAGGCCACCTGGTGAGAGGATGAAGTCAGGACATGGCTACTAGCTTTACTTTCAGCTCCACCTGGACCCTTAAAAGATGGCAAAGAGTTCTTTGTGTCCCGTGAGGCTGTGGAATAGACTGCCCCTTCTTCACATGGTTCATGGAGAGGTTTTGTTGTGGCGAGGTGGTTGTTTTCCTGTCTGCCCGACTTGGCCAGATGGGGATCTGCCATTGTGGGAAAGGGGGGTTAACCCATGCCCACTAATCTCTTGCTAATCTCTTCCCAGGCGCTGGCCCTACGACCTCCATTGATGTCCCCAGGAGTCCGCTGAGCCCACAGGGCGTAAGGAGGAGGGTTCCAGCTAAATGCATTGTTCGCATTTGTAAGATCCTTAAAACACTGCCTGGCATATTATTAAGCAATGTATAATGATCTTGTTAAATAAATACAATAAAGAGAAAAAGACAAATGATCACACTATGCTAACGTGAAGACTTAAGTGTGAGAGCTGATGATGGCCGGAAAAGGCAAATCTATCAAAGACTGCAAAGAAGCACGATGACAGAGCATATTTTGATTAAAATAAGCTGCTCTAACCAGTTTTTACAGAATAAAATTAGAGGGTTTTCTCTCTTGAATAATAAGGAAAACAAGAAAATTTCAAAATGCAGTTTTCTGGCAGCAGCAAGGCATTAGGTAAATAAATGATGGCACACCCGGCACAATGGAATATTACTGCATCATTAAAAGCCATGAAGAAGAATAGTTAATGTCACAATAAGATGCGCCTGTTACATTAAGTAGAGGGAAAAGCAAGTTACAAAACAGCATATAAAATGCAATGATGTCTTTGTGAGTAAAAAGACTATGTATGCATTACCTTGAAAGCCTGGAAGGCTACAAAAATATCAGCACTGGGTATCTCTCAACGGAAAGGTATGGAGTGATTTGTTTTTTTCTTTGATGCTTAAGCTGTCTTTTCTAAATTTTCGATAGCGAATGTGTGTTACTTAACATTTTTCAGTTAGGTAAAAAAGATTACACATTTTTGTGGATATCCAAAACATTTTATAATAAATTCTGGAAAAGTTTACTCTTGTTTATGTAACCAGAGGGTTATAGTGCTCATTTTATAATACAGAATTAGTAACCAAGATAGCTGACCCTAACTAGAGGTGGAGAATTTTCTTCTAGGATTCCTGGGGACAAAATCTAGTAAAAGATCTGAGAAGAAAAGATTTTTTTGAGACTGTAACAATTTGGTTTCATAACCTAAATAGTAACAGATTATTACACTCAAAAATGCTTAACTAGCTTCACAAAGTATGGAATTCCAGCCTACTGAATTAAATCAGCAATTCAAACTTATGTTTGGAACTTTTAGTTATTTTATGTGGAAATTCTATTAGCAGAAAAGCAGCTATACCTCATGTTTCTACATGAGAGAAAAGAGCACAAAGTGTAACAAGAGGATTACCTACAGGCATGAAGGAAGAATTTCTGGTTAACATTCCTACAGTCACAGAAAAACGAGCTTAGGAAGTTCAAGACATGATATCTGGGGGAAGGAGGCACCTGGCAATTCATTTCCAGAGAAACCACAAACATGACCATAAGAGCTGCACTTGGGTTAGGCTGCTTGTTCTGCATAGCCACGGGCACATGTGCCACCCTCTCCTGACACTTGTCCCTCTTCCCTGGCCCCCATGTGCTTTGTAAAAAGACTTTATCTTGGAGCCGACAATACTGGTACTTTCTATCCCAGGGAATGTTGATGCCCAACCACTGACCCAGCTGGTTGGCCCACGATGATCATGGGTGATCCCCCTCCAGAAGGTAAAAAAGGCATCATTTTCTTTGGGGCTAACAAGCATAAAAGTCAGTAATTGTAAATGAAAAGTGAGAGGAAGCAAAGGAAGATAAAAGCCATGTTTCATTTTATCAAGATAAAAATGAGCTGTCTCGCTCCACCTACAAAAAAGCTCTGCTGTCTTCACAGACTATCTGGAATGTCATAGAGGAGTTCTTGCCCATCCGAGGAAAAGGCGCAATTAAGCAAGATACCAAACACACACAGATCAGGTGGGCAGCCATGGAAGGAGGGGCAGGGTTGTGTGACACCATTTGAACTCTTGTTTATTTTATTTTTATAGAGAAGGGGGGGGTCTTGCTATGTTGCCCAGGCTGGCCTTGAACTCCTGAGCTCAAGTGATCCTCCCACCTTGGCCTCCCAAGTAGCTGGGACCACAGGCATGTGCCACCGTGCCCAGCCTGTCACAGCTTTTGTTAAATACTTGAGAACTAAAAGAGACTATAAACCAGACCCTCCCTTCCACACTCAACTCCTGGCCAAACCTGGAAATTGACGCTTAAGAGGGTAAATAATTTGTTCAAAGTTACAAAACTACTCAGAAATCCAAACCAAATCTCTTAGAGTACTCTTTTCTAAAAAACAAAATAAAATAAACAAAAAAATGCGAAGCCAATTCCAGTGACATTTGGATTACATAACAGATAAGAGGATATTTAAATCTACATTTATGTAAGGAAAATCTAAACATATTCCAATACATTAAATAAGGAGGGTAAAGAATGGAGAAAGTTCTCAGTCAGTCTGTGATCTCTTGTTGGTATATCATGGAGCTTGGCTGAAGAGTCAAATATTAGGGTCCTACCTAGCTTCCTTGGAAGAAAGTCAAGTGGTCCTGGAATATTCCCATTTCTCAGTTCCTCGGGAGGCCCTGGTACCAGGGAAGCTTCCACATACACCAGAAATGACAGGGAATAAATTACCTTTTCACTGTCAATGTGGACAACATCTTTGGCTCCAGGATCTTCTTCCCACAGTGGGGGCCCTTTTGGATCCTTCAGAAAGGCCACTATGGACTAAGGAAGAGAAGAGAAATGGTATTTCAGCCAGGAAAAGAGGAGTGGGGGGCAGGAACCTGCCCTGTTCCCCTGCCAGAACATCCAGGCACACCAAGCGCTGGGCATGAGACGGCATGCAGCAAAAGCTTGGAGGATGTGCTATTTCTACTGTCCACCCACATCACTGCTAAGTGCCCCAAAAATACACCTCCACCACTCCTACCAGGCTTTTTCAATCACATGACACCTTGCTCACTCTGGTCATCAGATTCAATCCTACTATGCTTCTTCATGGACAAAGAAGAGGAAACTTGAGGCAATGAGTTGTCTCCTTCACACCAAAGACACACTAGTGCTTCTATTAAATCTCATCTCCTCCAAGAAGTTTTTCTGACTAATTGAATAAAGGTCTCCAGTGTTGTCTAAAGGGGACATTTTCATATTCCTGCAGCCACTAAAACTGTCAATCTCAACAGCAGATAATCACACCACTTATTACCTGCTTGGTATTTCATGATCTAAACTGGTTTTGGAATGGATTAAATCCTGATCATCCTCTGCTGGGTGTGAATCAGTGGGGTCCAGGCCAGGAAGCCTCCAGGGCAGGGTGGTCACCAGTGTGGCCAGGCCCTTTTCTCTTTCTGAGGCCCCCTCCCTCTAGACTATCTGAACTACAGATCTGATAACTTGCCTTAAAGATAAAAGGCCTAGCTGGCTTTTGTTATGTGGACAATGTCTCAAAGCTCCACTCCCTTTGGGGGAGCCACATGGGGCAGGGAAGAGAGGGTACTGTCCTTCACTCACCCTCCCCATCTGCTGCACTTCACTGTCCAGGACAGAAGCAGCACTCCCTGTCCCCTCAGTCACTCTGGGAGATGGTAAACAAAGTCTGTGAGAACCAAAAACAGATACTAGACACTGGCAAAACCTGCATCCTTCCAACCCTGGAGGGGAGTTCTTGGCCCCTGTGTCAAAAGATGGAACCCTCCATGTCTCCCACTCTGATGAAGCAAGATTCTGCTACCTCTGTCAACTTTGACCAAGCTCCAGTGAGCAGATGTTGACCCGGGTGTGTGTGTGTGTGTGTGTGTGTGTGTGTGTGTGTGTGTGTGTGTGTGTGTGTGTGTGTGTGTGGTGTGTGTATGCATGTTTTGGGAGACAGGTAAGGAAAATGCCCTTTTAGCAAAGTTGTGCATTCCGCCCATCCATAGGTCACAGTCTAGGGTGCACAAGGGACTTCAGGTGTCTGTGAAACCCCAGACTCACATGAAAACATTTACTTTATTGTATGCACATGCACTGTTTTGGCGAGAAGGTCCATATTCAGTAGATACTCATGGATCAGGACCCAAAACAGGTTGGGAACCACAGCTCTAGGGGGCTCCTGTCCCCACACCCAGCACAAGTTGAGCTTGAGAGTCAGCACAGCTGCCTGTCCTCTACTCTCACCTTAGCATCAAGAGAAAAAGATGGATGTGGATGAAAAAAGGAAAGAAATTGTCTATTTAATGTGACAATGGACACATTCATGGTCACAACATTGTTTTTCAGGCAGGGATTACTCTCATGTAACTGAAGTTGAATAATCTCATCCATAGGTTCTAAGTTGATCTAACTGAACAAGACCTTGGGTGGAAAAGTCTACAGGGAGCAGTGACTGGAAGCCCACTCTCAGTCATTCTGTTCTGGGCTCTCTGAATCCCAGGGAAATTGCCAGACACTTTGCCTGGCCTTTGGAACATTTTCATGGCTATGAGCATGGCTCACAGCTAGTGGGCCTTGAAAGAAGGTCATTAGCCGGGCTCGGTGGCTCAGCCTATAATACCACGCCTTTGGGAGGCTGAGGTGAGTGGATTGCCTGAGCCCGCGGGTTCGAGACCCGCCTGGGCAGTGAGACCTCATCTCTACAGTAAATCAAAAAATCAGCCGGGCGTGGTAGCGCATGCCTGTAATTCCGGCTACTTGGAAGGCTGAGGCAGAAGGATCGCCGGAGCCCAGCAGGTCGAGGCTGCGGTGGCCGGGAGCGGCCACTGCACTCCAGTCTGGGCGACAGAGTGAGACTCCAACTCAAAAAAAAAAAGAAAGAAAGAAGGTCATCAGAGGGTCATCTGAATCTAGGCTTCCAGGCACCTCTGGCCTTCACCACTTATTTAATAAGGATCTGGGGGACACACGCTGACAAGCACACTGCGTATAGGAGGTTCCCCTCTTTGAGTGTCCTACCCTTTGCAAATGGGGAGTGGTAATAAGGTCTCACTCATCTGGTCTATGACCTCTCTAAGGGCCAGGGCACAGCCACTGTGACCTGGCCCCTGCCAACCATGCAGGATGACAGCAACAATAGCCAGAGCATGAGCCTGCAGATTGTATGCCCAACCTGTGTTCCAGAGAGGAGGTCTCCCATTTCCTGGGAGATAGGGTCCAGGAGAAACCCTAAATAAAAAGTTAATCAATGATTGAGGCAGGCCTTGATCTCAGCTGTCTTAAGCTGAAAAGGCAGAAGAAGCCAACAGGCAGTCAGGGAAACACTGCATCACCTTCCCCCAGCCCTGAAGAATTCCAGGAACTCTGCCCCAATCCCTCTTAGACCTGCAGGTTTTGGGGACCCTGGGACTAAGAACGCCCTCTCCATCTGAAGATGAAGACTCTGATCCCGTACAACGCTCAGTCCACTACTTCAGCTATTGAGGCAGAAATTAAAGGAAGGTTGAGAAAAAGCCGATTCCACACACCTGGTCTTTGTACGGAATGGGACAAAGGCCAGGATTCTGCCTCTCCCATTCAGACACTCAGTGACATGCTGGGGCCACCCTGGTTCCTTGCTACTTTCCTGCTACTACAGTTCTGAGCAGCCTCTACTTCCTGTTCCATGAGCCCAGGACAGATTCCTCAGAAGCCCTAGTTAAATGTAAAATAAACACAGCCTCCAAAAACAAAGCAAAAGCCCAGTCCCTTTTTCCATCATCATGTAAGCCCTCCCCCCATCCCTCCCAACTAAGCATTGTTCCTGGGGGGCATGTGTTCTCTCTGACGACTTCAGCTGACGTCTTAACACAGAATAAGAAGGGCTAAGCAATTCTAAGTGGAAGAACTTCCCAAGTTTCTGAGTAGGTGTTAAGATGATGAGTCATCAGGCTGAGTCTCTTTATAAGGCAAAAGCTGCAGTAACTTAAAAAAAAAGAATGAGTTAGTGGATACACAAGAAATGACCTGGAGAGTTGGTGGGGAGAGACAGAGGGAGCTGGACAGAGGAAGAGGAGCACTGACAGCTGCACAGACAGACAGACAGGAGAGAATGGAAGGAGACACAGATGGAGAAATGGGACAGCTAAAGCGACAGAAGCACCAGCTCTAATTCGGTCTGAGAAGGTGGAGAGTTAATGGAGTGAGTTCAGACATGTCGGGACCAGAAGAAACATGTGGTCCCAGCCAAGACAGGACAAGAAAGCAGAAGACAGGCTAGAGAGGAGAGTGCTGATGTTGAAGGAGGAAAGTCAAGAACAGAAGGACTCAGGATGAGGCAGCTGCTTTGTGATGACATCAGGTTACAGAATCTCCTATTTCTTTTCATTTATGCTTTTCCACCTAAATTGGATTGACAGCAGGGACACGTCAGTAACATCCCTACCTCATCTGGAACAAATCATATAATCCCAAAGGTTCCAACCTGCCCGTGTCCTGTACCCTGTGCTAACGTGGGCAACGTTCAGTCTCCTCAGCCTGGAGGTGGTCACTGTGGACACCACCACTGAGATGGTGGCTTTGAAACCACAGCAAAAGGAGACTCAGGCCTTTGGAGGGGAGAGGGGTGACATCACCTGCCTCACTGGACAACTGCTGATACATTCACAAACTTATCTCCATTCTGGGTCATCTCTGCTGTGTTAACAGTTGCAAACTTTTCCAGACATTCTGCTGACATATGCTCTAGAGACAAGAATCCCTCAGGTCATTCAGAAGAGCTATCTGTGCAATCTGCCCTTCCTTCTCTCAGAGAGAACCTGCTAGACTTTGGGTGTCCATTCGGACTCCACCTCTGCTGAGAACAAGGGAGGTAAATTTACCTTAAATGTCACAGCTCGGTTATATTCAGTATGAAATGCACCATCCCTGTCAAATGAGGAGAAAAAGGTGTTAACTTTAAGAATGTTGTGAAGATACATACTTTGGTTTCCTGTAGCATCTTAATAAGATTCAGCTTTTGAACATAGTTCAGGATTTTTTTTTTAAAGAAATAATTGTAAACACACACAAAACATCATTCTTAAATAAAATTAATCTAACTAAAACTTGCTGTTCCCTGAGAATACCAACAAGAGCTTTCAGCACTTACTCGGAAATTGGAAATGCCCATGTGTACTTACTGGTAATGGAATAATTCGACTTTTTTGTCCTTTGGGCTCAGGTCAACTTTCATCTTCTTGCACAATTTTCTACTCTCTGCGTCACTGAAAGACAAAAATGTCGGGAGTCGTTTATTACTTGAAGCCTCACAAAGGTGTTGACAGCAAAATCTGCTGGTGTCCTAAGAAATAAACCAGGTAGCTTGGAATTCTCAATAGCAGATGAGGACCTTATATCCACGGGTTCTGAGAGAACTGGAGGAGAGAGATTAACCAACAGGGGATGGGCTGATGAAGAAAGACAGGTACAAGCACAGGAGAGGAAGTACCATGACTCCTAAGTGGCAACATAGACAGGTCCAGACACAGGAAGTGCCCCAGAAGCTTAAGGGGTGGACAGCTCCCTGTGATAAGAGAAATGATCTTAAATCCTGGCTCTCTTTAGAATCACCTGGGGATGTTTTAAAAATATTGATTCCCTGGACCTCCCCAGATCATTAATTCAGAATCTTTGTGGGCACAAGGCCAAGCAAGACTTTTGTTTTTAAAGCTCTAACACACACCACCTGTTATGCACCAACTGACCAAGACAAGAGGAAAACATTCTACTGTGTTGAAGCAGTTACAAAATCTGATCAGGTATTGACAAAAGCCAAAAGGGGAAAGCTTTGGTTCCAGGAGTCCTCCTTGGCATCTGAGATGATACATTCTCGCAGCTCTTCCAAAAACAAATGTCTGTCAAGTGCCATTCCCTGTTTACAAAGCGCTCCTGCCCAATCTCATCTCATCTTGGTGTCCTTCCTATTAAGACCAATGGATCCCAAAATATGATCCCTGGTCCAGCAAGAACCTGTGAGAAATGCAAATTCTCAGCCCCATCCCAAGCCTGCTAAATCAAATACCCTGGGGGTAGCTGAGTAGTTGCATTTGAACAAGGCTGCCTGGTAACTCTGATGTATGCTCAAGTTTGGGAACCACTCAATGCATTAGACCAGCTTCCTGCACTGGCTCTTCCTCTTCTCCCCCTACCTCCACGAGGTTTGGCTCCCCCTGCACCCTAACCAGCCCCTCAGAGACCTGATCTGCTCTCACAACTTCCCTATCCTCCCTGCATTCAGTCAGTCACCCCACAGAGCCCTGCTTGCTACCTGAGGGCCATCTCCCCAGACCTAAAAGGACTCAGTGAGGGCATCTTGGCCAACCCATGCCCACTGGTCACCACGGACTACACAGCTGGAATCTCTGGGGGAACTATTTGGACAGGTACGACAGCTACCTGAGGCAAGTCCCTTCCTCTCCCACCTGTTTACATATCTCACCTCCATAGACAGCTGTCAGCCTAGCACAGCTGTGCACCAGCCCAGAACAGATGGGCTAATTAAACCATTCTGCTCAAATCTAAAAGCAACACTCATCAGTGGACATGTAAAATTATGGGGCTTCATTTTAAGTGTAAAGATGCAATTTGCAATTCAAGAAGCTTGTCCTGCTGGGCATAGAGGCTCACGCCTATAATTCCAGCACCTCAGGAGGCCAAGGTGGGAGTACTGCTTGACCCCAGGAGTTCAAGACCAGCTTGGGCAACATAGTGAAACCTCGTCTTTACAAAAAAATAAGACAAGCACGGTGGCATGAACTTGTAGTCTCAGCTACCTGGGAGGTTAGATGGAAGGATCACCTAAGCCCAGGAGGTCTAGTCAGTGGTAAGCTGTGATTATGCCACTGCACCCCAGCCTGGGCAACAGTGTATGGGTCAGAAAGGGGGAGTGCCACCCTGGCCCCACCTCACCCAGGTCCAGGGGTTGCCCTCTACCAGTCCCAGCTGTCCAGTTATCACTGTGGCCACTGCAACTTCCAGCCCTGGGCCTGGCAAACAGCAGGGCCTCAAGAAATGTATGAAGTACCCAGAAAGGAAAGGTTAATGGCATTGCAATGGTTTATCCCCAAGGTGGCAAGGGTATTTGAAGACAGGGAGAGTCCAGAGAGAAGGGTTAAGCTGAGAGGGGACACAAAGGAAGAAAGCCAGAAGGCGGTCCAGGATATCCACTGCTGGAAAGTGTCTTATCCTAAACCCTCTGTGGTGCCATACATACCTCTTCTGACAACATCTATTACAGTTTGGGTTTGCCCTGTCCACAGGGGCTCTGTGGTGAGCTGCACTGACAGGCGGTGTGTTTGTCTGAGAAAACCACAAATGAGATGCCCTTTCCCTGCCTGAGTTAATTCCCTGGGAGAGAGGGTTCAACTCCGGATGATTACAACTACTCCCTTGGCACTTTCCTTGTCGGGCTTTGTTCTGCTGTGCTCCACTATTTCTGTGACCACCTACTGTCCACCCAACTGCGGGAACAAACAGTGGCTGGGGCAGACACCGGGCCCTCCCTCAGCCCCATCCTGGCAGCCAGCAGGGGCACCCCAAGGTCTGCTCTCTGCCTCTCACTGCAGACACTGCAGCACCTGCCCTGGTGGCTCAGACACTTTGAGGCAGTCACCCCATGTCACCTGGTGGGAGAAATCCACCCCACACTGCCTCTCTTTTTCATCAAGCCTGGCTGGCAGCCTCTGCCTGTGACTTTCACAGCGGAAAGAGGAATGACAGGTCTAGGGTCATTCCAGCCCCAATCCCTGCCCACTCTGCAGGAATCCACACCATGGAAAAGTCCCGCCACTGCAGCCTTAGGTTTCCTGAGGGCCCAAGCTTGGCTCAGGAGCAAGTTGGCTGGTAGAGCTGGGGTACACAGGCTCCCTCGCCTGTTCCTTGTGTGGCCTCCAAGGTCTAGCCCAGGCCCACAGCCTTCCTCCCTCATTCCAGCTAAGAGGATTGCCCATCTCCGTCACAGGATTTCTTGTTGCATGCTCTGTGCAGCCTTCTTCCTCAGGTTATGTGACACTCCCAAGGATTCTGTTCGGCCCCTTCCCCCCATACACATACATACACACTCTCAGAGGGGTCGGTGGGAAGGAGGCTTGCTGTCCTGTCTGAGCACACTTTTGACACAGACTGGAGGGCCACAGCCACTGGTTCCAGCACTCCTGATCTTTCTTCCTCTGCTGTCCCCCTCTCTTTGGTGGTGACTGACACTGACTGCACATCAGAAATATGTGCTCCACAAGGGCACAGGCTTAGCTTTGCTCACAGCTATCTCCCCAGAGTCATAACAGCAGCTGGCACACAGTAGGCACTTTATAAATAACCTGACTGTGCAGGTGAATGAATGAAATGAATGATGCTGTCTTGTTGCTACCAGGATGAGGCTCTGTATTTCTGGCTTCCAGGGATCGCTGGGCTCTATCTGTGGTGCTCCAGGAATCCTGCTAGGTGACAATTCCTGACAGTGTTCTCTTGGCTCTTTTCACCTCCCTCCTACAATTCTGTCTCTCTGAGTGTATGAGTGTGTGTGTGTGTGCGTGTGTGTGTGTGTGTGTGCGTGCGTGCACAAGCGTGTACGTGCACATGCCCATGTACTAATTGTGCACTGCAGACAATGAAAGTCCTAAGAGTTGGAGAAGGGAAGAAAATTACCCAGGCTCAGGGACTTAAAAGGATCTGGGTTGATAGATTAAGTACAATTAATTGATCTGCTGCCTCCCTCCCTCCCCCAGCCAGTGACTAAGGCTCTAGGGGAAAGAGGAGACAGTGGCAGAGAGCAGGGAAATGAGATGCTTTGTTAGAAGGGGGGTGGGTAAAGAAGACCACTGTGGGGCATGGAGTGTGGCCTGGCCATACAGAGGCCCTCACCTGCTACTCCCCTGGCCCCCATCCTACAGGAACCCTCTGTGCACACACTTGCCTCTTGTTCTGGGGAATAAGGCATCAAGGTCACTGGTCTGTGACATCCTGCCCCTCCCTCCCTTGCTTGGCTCTCCTCCACGGAGAATGTGGAAGGAAAGATTCCAGAGGCCCGTACACACTTCTCTCTCCCCCCACGCCCTCACTCCCAAACCGGCACGTAGCCATGAGCATTTGTGTCTGAATCTGTCGTGGGGTAGCTGGTTGCTAGTCTGATGTGGCTGCTGTAAGTACATGGTGTTGGGTTTATTAGATCTTCCTATGCAGTAATAATCATCCAGGAGACTGGGAGTCAGACCCAGGAATCAAAGGTGAGGGTGAGAGAAGCAAGAAAGAGAAGAAGCAGGCCAGGTGTGGTGGCTCACACCTATAACCCCAGCACTTTGGGAGACAGAGGCAAGAGGATTGCCTGAGACCAGGGATTTGAGACCAGCCCGGGCAACTTGGCGAGACCCTGTATCTACAATAAATCAAAAAATCAGCCAGGCATGGTGGTGCACGCCTGTGGTTCAGCTACTTAGAAGGCTAAAGTGGAAGGATCACCTGAGCCCAGCAGGCTGAGGCTGTGGTGACCATGAGTGTGCTACTGCACTCTAGCCTGGGCAGCAGAATAAGACTCCTACTCAAAAAAGAAAAAAAAGAGAAGAAGCAAGGAAAGGGGACCAAGGAAGGGGGGCTCTGAGGTCTGTCACAAGTCTAGCCTAAGTAGCACAACCAGCTGGAATGACAGTTCTACATCTGGCTCTGCCACCAGTCTATGACCTCTGGTGAGACCTTTGGTTTGCAGGAGTTGTCCACATAAACTGAATGGAGCTTCTGATGTCTCAGCAGGGTCAAGTAATACTAAGGCACCAAAATAGGCCACCATATATCCTGATGCATGAACCAGGAGCCAGAACCTGGGACAGAAGATGGAAACTCAAAACAATCTGAACTCCTATTCATCTCTCTCCTTGCCTCCCACCTGGATCCTGACTCAGCCACATCAGCATTCTTACGTCCACGGCAAACCACGTGTGGCATCCTCCTGCTGGGGTAGAAAGGAGACTGCTCCAAAACCAGGAGGCAAGTCCTCTGCCTGTCTTGGCCACAAACTTTGTGCCTGTGGCTATCCCAGCTCTCTGGGCTCTGTTTCTCCATCTAAAGGGATAACTCTCTTCTTCCCATCTGTCAGGTCTCACATGGTGGGCTTCTGCACAGGTGACCTATGGTCCCCTAGGACAGGTAGGAGAAGGGTAGGAAGTGGCCTCCCCTCAGAGACATGAAAAATGGGAGATGAGTAGTGAGCAAGAAGCACTGAGAGTGACTACTTGGTGCCAGGTAGCAAGGATGACATGAAAGAAAGTGGTTGGGCATACAAGGCAAGAGACAATGAGAGAACAGTCCTGGAAGAGCTGAACTGTGCACTTGGATGCCTTTAGTGGTCACATAGCATACTCTGATGAAGAAACCCTCTCTACTAGGGCTCCTCCCCGATCCGGCTGCTCCTCCTGGTCCCCACCTCAAGAAGGTCCACGGCAAAATCTGAACTATGCAGTACAGTTAATAGGAGTAATGGGAATAAGAGAGAGAAGAACATGGCTTCCCCTCCGCAGACATGGAAGGTCCTCTCCACTCCCTCCCAGCCCAGCAAGTTTAGGGCTCTGCTCCTCCTGGGGACATGTCACCCCAACAAGTGCATGGCAATGCACCAGAAGGTATCTGAAGCTACAAGGTCAACACAGCACTTCTCCTGGGAGTCAATTTTATCCCATGGTAAATAATGTAGAACATCCTATATTTAAAGGAGCAAATGCTAAATTCAAATAACTTTTAGGAGAAAGTAGAAGATTTTAGAATATGTTATGCCTGCCCTGGCAGACCCCCCCAGTCTTGCATCTGGGAAGCCATCACTGCTCCGGAGAAATTAAGCAGATGGGAGGAGGAGAGCAGAGCAGAAAGCAAATGTGGTTAGGCAGTGACCTTAAACCCCTAGGAAAAGAAAGCAGTGAGCACCTGATAGGACAGTCTTGCCCCAGTGAGACTCAGCCTTAGGAATTAGCATGTCAGGCACAGCTCCATGCTGGCTTCAGCTCAACTTCCCAGACAGCAGCACTCCATGCCAAGGCCAGACCCCAGCGCCAGGCAGGCAGGGCACGAGGGGAATACCAACTCCCTTACACATAACCCACTTAGCTGGACAACCACCACCAGCCAGACTGAGCGTGGCTGTTGAGGTCTGAGCCAGGAGGTGGAGTGAGGGGGAAGGAGAGCTGACAACACCCTGGACAGAAGCCAGACACCGTGCAGACGCCTCACAGCAACAAGTTGTAGGGCCTGGGACCAGGGAGGAAACCAACAGAGAGGGGTATGAGTGTTCCTGCAGGTTCCATGTAGGAATAGGTAGGAAAGACTGGGAAAGGGTAAAAAGGAGGAAAAGAAATATGGATACAGACAGGTGAGAAGAAAAAAGAAGTCAAAGAAGAGGGTCGAGGGGAAGTCAAGAGTAGAGAAAAGGCAATAGGAGAGAGAAAAAAGGGAGAGAGAAGAGAGCCTTAGGGAGAAGGACAGGAGACACCCAGAAGGGGAAGGGAGACACACACAGAGAAAAAGACCCTCCCCTCAGAGACTGGAAGGCACATGTCTACCACTTACCACCATACTTGCACTATGCACACCAAGCCTGGCAGCTTCTAGCATTTTCTGAATCAGACTATTTAGGGATGAGAGCAACTTGGAAGATTCAACTCCACATTTCACAGAAGATTAAACTGAAGCCCAGAGAGGGGCAGTGACTTGCCAAAGGCCTCACTGCTACTTGATGTCAGAGCCTGGACTCAGCCAGGTCTCTTGTCCTGTAATCCTACAAATTCCACTGCATCCTACTTAAGGAATACAGCATAACACACTATGGGCTAGGGCTAACTCCTATGCCCAAAGCTTTGTTCAGGGTCATCCTCACAACAACTAAGGAATCTTCACCCAATAAAAAATTGTTAAATGAACAAACATACCATTTCTCCCACTCCAGCTTCTTCCTGAACAATCTTGCTCAGAAGAAAAAAACCAAGTAGAATGGTGTCTCACACTGAAACTGTGCTTTCTATTCTAGAATTTCCACTTATCGGACCCTTAACCATAGACCTAGAAAAAAGATAGAGTGTGCACCACCATCCCATTTCACAGGAAATAGACTCAGGGTGACTGACTTGTCCAAAGTCACAGGGCTTGTTAGAAGCGCAGCTGCCTTCAACATAGGCCTCCTCCCAAGTACGTGGTTTTTCCCTCATTCCATATACCTACGAAGATGTCTCAACACCAGGGCAGCCGCTTCTCTTACTTCAGGCGCTCTCTGTTCCCTTCACCTGTCCTTTAAAGGAAAAAGCAGAGTGACCTGTATACCCCTGACCCAGTCACCCCCACCCCAAGCCCTGTCCCCATCCTAGCCGCCAACCCTTTGTGGGCAGGGCAGGAAGGGGAGCTGGAAAAGATAGACGAGAGCTTTAGCAGAGCCCTCTGGAGGAAGACGAGCTCTGGCAGGCCATCTGCTGTTTAACGGCAGCAGGGATAAAGACAGCAGCATGGCTCTGTGCCACCCACCCACTCCTACACAGACAGTACCGGAAAGTGTCCCCAACAGCACTTTTGCCCATCCCTGGGAGTGTCTCATTTATAGACCCACAAACACGGACTGGGTGCACTTAGGAATACAGCAAGAGCTGTCATCGCAGGGCCCTATGGAGTTAACCCAGGAGCTTCCCATGCCCTACGGACTTACAGAACAAGTTTTGACATGTGGGCGTGAGAGTGGACAAGCTGGAGGACAGAACCAGCCCAAACCCTTGGGGAATCTCCTTGTATAACTGTGGTCTGTGAGAATGGCCACCTAGGGTGTCCTGCATGGACCACTGCCCGGAGTTCTGTCTTTGGGCTACTTGGGAAAGATCTGGTTGCACCCTGCCTCTAATTTCAAACTCAGACCCAGATACTCCTGTTTCCAACTTAATCCACTTTGGTTCCATAACCCACCTACTTATCTAAACTACTTTAAAAGCTGTTTAACATTTCAGATTATACTTCCACTTGCAGGGATAAATTCAATAAACTGAATAGCCATCCTTTAGTCTGCAAACTCTTAAGCTCTCAGGGTTTCCCTGCCCCAATTTTAATCTTTTTTTTTTTTTTGAGTTGGAGTCTCACTCCGCTGCCCAGACTGGAGTGCAGTGGCCACTCCCAGCCACCGTAGCCTCGACTTGCTTGGCTCCGGCGATCCTTCCGCCTCAGCCTTCCAAGTAGCTGGAACTACAGGCGTGTGCTACCACGCCCAGCTAACCTGCCCCAATTTTAATTTTAGCACATTGATAGTCACAGGATTTTCTCATTGGCACTTTTATTGACTCTAGACGTTATGTCTCCAAACTTTAGTACTGAATTCTAATCTTCAAAGTCTGTCTTCGCACTAACCCCAGGCCCCACTGGGTTCTGGCATCCTGCTCTGGCTATTCTCCAGGCCATTCAGGGGCTTTTACCTCCATGGGCAATGTTGGGGGGTCTACACCAAGGGAGCCACCTGCAGGGAGAAACAGGGCACTTTGAACAGATTGTACTGTGTTCTGAGGTCTTTGCACCAACTTTGAACTTCATCTCCTCTGTGAAGCTTTTCTCTACCTTTCCAGGCAGAATCAAGTGCTTTTCCCTCCATATATACATACAGCCTCTGTTTAAGCACCTTTTACCTGGCACTCCTGCCTCCTCCTTGCACACTGAGCTCCTTGGAGATGCAGATATTCATCTGTGCATTCTCAAAGCACACAGTACGTGCATGGTAATGGTGGCTGAATGGACCAGGTGGAGACAGCCACTAAATCAAAGCTCTTCTGTCCATGTCTGCCACCTATTAGCCTCCTAAGAATTCCCCACCAGAAGGTTCCATCACCTTGGCAGAAATGTTGCCATCTTCAGATATGGAAATTCCCAAGTGCTCTGTCCTATCTAATAGGCTTTGTTCACTTTGCCAGTCACACAGAACACTGCTGGTACAATATGGGAGGTGGAGCAACACGTGGAAGGCAAGAACACTTTCAGACCCACTGTGAACAAGCATTAGCCAATGGCTGAGATCTCTCTAGCTGCCTAGTGAGTAGTCTTTCCTGTTAGTATCTGAATGAACCTGGAGGTATGAGGCAAGACACATACACCCCTACAGCACACACCACTTGGCTCAAAATTATTCTCCTAGTCTCACTAAGTGCTTTGTCAAAATATGCATATGCAAAATATGAAAATATCTCCCTCAATTCTCTCCAGTCTTCAGGTAGAACAAGCTTGAGATCATCAACTTCTAAATCAGTCATGTCCCAAAAATTCACTTGCAAAACAGCCATTTAGAACTCAGACTGAACAGGAAGAAGATTACACAGGAGTAGACCCCATAAAAGCTCACAGGGCTTGTGACTCAGGCAAGAAGAGCTACATTAAAGATTTAGAAGAGCTTTTCAGGTCTGGGTCACCTCAGAAGCCATGGCATGGTCAGGTTGGCCAGCTGATTCCACTGCCTTTGCAGTGGGCAGCAGAGATATCTAGTGGTAATGACCTGGGGTAGAGGTAAGACTCATACTTTTTGCTGCAGACCTACCACAAGCAAACCTACTGATGATCCTGAAAATCATCTTGCCTCTCTGGGCATCAGGAACCCCCTCTAAAAAACAGAGAGGCCCCTCTGCTACCCACCTCCCTCAAGGAAGACAAAATTAAGCAACATGTGAAAACAGTAGAAAGTGAAAGCTCTATGGAAGAAGGGAAGAAAGAGGGTCAGGGCTGGAAAGAAAGGGAGGGAGAGCCACACCCTACTCCTTACAGCCCAGAGATGACTTCGAAGTATCAGTAGGGAGAATCTCTCCATCACATCCTCTCTTTCAGAGCATTAATCAAGGGAAAGATCCCTATCCCACCTACCAAAGCCCCAGTGCCCCCGGCCCAGCAGCCACTGCGCCCCATGTCCCCAAAACATACCCACAGTCCACCCAGCAGATGGTGCCTTGTCCTTTCACTGCCTGGGCCACCGTGGACAATAACCTGAGATGATTTTCAGCTGCCGCCTCTGTAGAAAAACAAAAAATTAAAATCTGCGCCCAAGGACAACAGACTACCCCTGTATCTTCCCTCAGGGCTGGGAAAGAATGGAAACCAATCCCAAAGGCAGTGGGGAAATCTTGAGCACCAGGTAAAACACTTATCCTTGCACACAACAATGCCAGGGCTTGTGCTGCAAGAAAGTCCTGGCTCTTTCTGAAACCCTGGATCCCGTCATCCTCAAGGGCCTTTCTCTTGGACACAGAACCCCCAACTCACCTCTCCTTTAAGTCACACCTCACACCTTACTCTTCCCAGTCGAACTTCTGACATATTTCTGGGATCAATTTTGAAAATTCCATAAACAAACAATTACAATCCTATAACTAAAGTAGTGAGTAATGTTGTCCATTCCACACTCATCTGTCCTGGTGCCCCACCTGGGAGCTGACAAAGGCTGGGAGCAGATCCTTCCTTTACTTGTGCATCACACGCTCATCCAGGAGCTCGGTACAGCCTGGAAATAAAATTAGGTCTGTGCGTGACACTTGTGTCTGATGGGCCAATGCAAGTATACCTAAGATATGTTTCACAGCCCGTTCCCCGAAAGCCACAGAGCAAGAGCCAGCCCTGGCAGCACCTCTGGGCCTCAGCTGCAGAAATGTGGACTACGCCTTGAACAGGACAGAGCGAACGCTAGAGAGGAAGAGTTTCTCACTGTGCAGGTGCCATACCTGTGGATTGGAGCAAAGCACCTGGATACTACTATGGGAAAGCAGGGTCTCAGGGACAGAGCCTCTGTGACCAGGATTTTAAAACTGCCAGCCTGCATCGGCCTGCTGCAGCATGGCTGCAGCCAGTGTTTAATACCTGCAGCCAGAAGACTCCTGCATCACCTTCCAGGTGATATCATGAGCTCACTCGAAACCCTGGCAGGCAGACACTGGTAGGGAGAGCAATCAGCTGCCTTCTCCCGCCAAAAACCATATGATACATCTCAAAGCCAAGCCAATATGATGTCTGAATTAGGTGCCCTTGCGGATCTCCTCTGCTGCTGTGGATAATGGTGCTGTTTTTGAAGACAGCATGCTGAGCCTTTCACAGAAGCAAATCAAAAGCATCACTCCAGCTCAGGCACAGAATCACTTGTGGGAGACACGCCCTGGGAGCCATGGCCAGCGCAGCCAAGGAGGGTGAGCCGCGGAGGTGGGGAAAGCCATTGTTCCACTGCTCCGACCTGCTTCTGGGAAGCAGGGGAGAGAGGAGCGGGGAGAATAAAGTAGACAACATAAAGCACCCCCTGCCCTACCCCTGCCTTTCAGCAACAGGAAGAGAGGCACTGTTTAGACAGATGGGAGGGAGGGAAGAAAATCCAGTCTCTGTGCTGCTCAGAAAACCTGCTGAAGGTCACCAGTCTCAGGCGGCAAGGAGGCAGGAAGGTAAAATAATCGCCCAGGCCTCCCTAGACAATTAAAAGCAGGAAGTAGCCTGGCAAGTGGGGAGCACTGGGGTTCTTCGCTCAATGACTCAAGTCAGTGCTTGGGCTCTGCCTCCTGCCCCACAAGCCCCTAACAACAGACCCACTTTCCTACTCTCTAACTTACCAGAATGATTTCCTGGTCTCAGCCCCATTCCGGTCTCAAAGCCCTTCTGTTCCTGCAGAATCAATACATTCCTTCCTATCCTCCATCAGAGGAAATGAGAGGCAGGGTGTCACAGGGGACTGACCAGCTCCCATCTACTGACCAGCTAGTGGATCAGATGGGTCGGTGACTCTCAGCTTCAATTTCCTCACTTGTAAACTGGATGTTCTCGAACAACCTGCACTGCCTCCCTCATGGCAAAGGAGCAAATGAGACTGTACCATAAAAGCAAATCATAGAGTCCTTATAAGATAATAACCTTATAGGAGGGAATTAAGTCCAGAAAAGGAACAGAGTGCGTTCCTTCACTGACAACCACCCCAGCTCCAGGAGTATCCAAGGCAGCGAGCCACATTTATTCAGGGCCCTAGACCTCAGGCCTCAAAAGTAACACTGCTCCCCTCCTTGCCTCAGTTTCCCCCCATCCCTGACAGCAGAGAAATTCCAGTCACATGCTGGGCTTCCAACAACACACTCACGGAGTGTGTGCCAGACCCTCAGAAGGGGAAAGAGCAGCAACGAAAACAGCCATGTGCCAGGAAAGCTTGGTGGATGTAGGCTTCAAGAGGGACACACATCGAAAGCATCCATCAGTCCCAAGTGCCCATGAGTGTCCAGGAAGAGCTGTGCCCGGAACTGGCCCAGCCACCGGTTGCTGCTTCTCCAGGGCCACGGAAAATTGGCATCCTTAGAAGCAGCAAAAACACTTAAGTCTGCTGGAACAGCTTCAACAGAGTCAGCATTTACCCTTCCCCAAAGTGGCTGCCAAGAGCCAAGCAAGCCTCTCTCTATCCATGATGCCCTCACCACCCTCAAGGTCAGAAGAGAGGCAGGCCACGGTTACTGCCCCCAAGGAAGTGCCCACTTCAAATTCAGTCGTGTCTGACTCTAGAGCAGGACAGATGGGCCAGGCAGGGCCAGGGCTGCCAGCCCGGGTGAATGCCCCCAAGCCTGGGACCAATTCAGCTGGGACCAATTCAGCTGGCAACATGCCAGCCCGGCCAGTTAATCAACAGCTCTGGCAAAGCATGCCCGGGCAGGGTTCAGACCCGTGCCTGTGCAGGAAGCCAAACCGTCAATCCCTGATGCCCACCATTGTGGTCATCTGTCTTCCACCACATACATCGTCTCCCTCTTGAGATGATAAGGGACTCCAGAGGATTTTTCCTAATACTCATAAAAAGTAACTGAAAAGTCCCCTGGGGATCCCAAAACAGCAGAGTGCCCCTGCGTGCATCTGCCTCTGTCTTCTGAAGAAAGCTGACCAAGCCAATATCCCTCAGACCTTCCCTGAGTGGTTTTAGTCCTAAGGTCTCCTGCCTCCCACCTTTATCCTGCTTCTTCCTTTCCATCCCATCCCAACCCATGGATGATCCCAAAGCCAGGACAGGACACTCACCAGATTTGGAGTAAAGCACCAGTACATTATTCCGGGTTCTGAGAAGTTTTTTCAAGTCCTTGGGGTCAGAGATTTTCTCAATGAGTGAGGAGACTTTTGCGGAGGACAGCCAAGTCGGCAGGACCACCTGGGGACCAAAGAGCCAAGACTGTGAGTCCCAGCTTCCAGCCAGGCCCTAGGAAGAATCAGTGCCCACAGATGTACTGCCTTGAGCACATTTTACTTCTGGAGAATGAGGGCAAACCAATAGTTCTCACGTACCACACCTACCTCTTCACCTCTAGGGACACTTCCCAGCCTACTCCCAGTCTCCAATGCCCCACCCCTCCATGCATTTTTATAAGGCTGTATGGACTGTATACGTATATAGTCCTATATATCCGTGGGTTCTGCATCTGTGGATTCAGCCAACCGTGGATCAAAAAATATTTGAAAAAAATAATAATACAATTTAAAAAATACTAATTTTAAAAAGCAGTATAACAACTATTTACATAGCACTTACATTGCATTAGGTATTATAAGTATACATGACTTAAAGCACACAGGAGGGTGTGCACAGGTTACATGCAAATACTGTGCTGTTTTATATAAAGGACTTGTACATCCATGGATTTTGGTATGCTGTGGGGGGAGGGGGAGGTCCTAGAACCAATCCCCTGCAGATACCAAGGTTGACTGTACAAGCATTCTAAGTTGTTACCCGTCAATCAAGAGCCCCATGGGCAGTCAATGTCTCTATTCTATACGTTACCCCCAAATGCCATACACTAGTCTGTGAAAATTCCATCCCATTTAAAAAATTTTTTAAATTGTATTATTATTTTTTTCAAATATTTTTTGATCCGCGGTTGGCTGAATCCACGGATGCAGAACCCACGGATATATAGGACTATATACATATACAGTTCATACAGCCTTATAAACACAAAAGCATAAAATACACGAAATAAGATTACCCCTTAATGTTTCAGATGGGAATAAAGGGGTAAGAAGTTTGTAGCTTTTCTCACTCAGACAGTGATCTCAGAAGGTCAACCAATATGAAATGAGCCAATTCTCCCCAGAGAATCCTGGAGAACTGTGGGAACTGGAGGTACCAGGCACCTCTGCAGGCACAGTGAAGGGTGTGGCTGAAAGTAATTGCGAGCGGTGTTAAATGTCTGAATAAGAAGCAGACACAAACCTGATCCTATCATCCAGTCTGTATAGCCAAGCAATGGCCCCTTCCTCACCTGGCAGAAGACAAGTAGATTACCATATGGATAGATAAATAAGAAAAGCTCCACTGGGGACACCAGGCAGAGGGTAGGAAGATAGCCCTCAGAGAAGATAAGAGGGTTAAGGGAAGTCTACAAACTGAACTTTGAGACCACCCATTCCTGCAAGCTCCTTGCACCCAGCATCTCCCTCCCCTTTTCCAGAATGCTGCCTGTTAGTCTTATTCTCCAAGCAAGAGATTAGAGAATATTTCTCTGGGGAAACTAAAGAACATAAGAAAAACAACCAAAAGGCAGTGATTTGGATATCCTCAAGTGAAACAACCAAATTCCTGCTCAAATCTCTACTGTGTGGCTCTCTCAGTAAACAACCACTCCTATCTCACACAGCCACCAATCCACATGCCAATGCCTTGCTCCTCAATAGATAGACAGGCAAGGTGTGGTGGCTGGCACCTGTAATCCCAACACTTTGGGAGCCTGAGACAGGAGGACTGCTTGAGCCCAGGAGTACAAGACCAGCCTAGGCAACATAGTGAGACCTTGTCGCTACAAAAAAAGAATCAAAAACTTAACCAGGTAATGTGGTGTACACCTATTGTCCCAGCTACTTGAGGGGCTGAGGTGGGAAGATCACCTGAGCCCAGGAGTTTGAGGCTGTGGTGAGTCATGATGGTGCCACTGCACTCCAACCTGGACAACACAGTTTGACCCTGACTTAAAAAAAAAAAAAAAAAAAAAAAAAAGATAGATAACCAAGTTTCACAAGAAATCTTTTGTCTCAACACAAAAGGCAGGGATCAAAACAAATTAATGGAAAGATGAAATTGAAAAAAAAAAAATTAAAAGTACAAAAAAAAATACCAAATTGTAAGTATTATTCTCAGATAAATAAAATGGAACACACATTAAATAAGACTAGAATGCTATTAAAAATGTATAGTCAAAGAGAATCAGGAAGAACTTTTGGAAAGTAAAACTATCACAGAAATATACTAGGGTTGGAAGCAGAATTGAAAAAAAATCTCCTATACAATAAGCTAGATCAAGAAATCTTTAAAAAAGACATAAGAAAAATAAAAAAATATATCCATTAAGTGCAAGAGCCACACTGAAGGAATCCCAGAAAAAGAAAAAAAAGAGAAAAAATAAAACTAAATAATTCAAGAAAATGTCACAGAACAGAAGAATGTATATCTCCAATAAAGAGGACCCAGCACTGTTAATTAAAAAAAAAAAACTCTCACCAAAGCACATCACTGAAAACTTTCAGAAAACTGCTGACAAAGAGGAGAGCCTAAAAATTTCAAAGAGAGAAAAAAATCACATACAAAAGATCAGGAGTTAGAATTGGTTCATCAACATAACAGAAGACAGTCAAGTGCTGCCTTCACAATTCTCAAGGAACATGATTTCCAACTGGAATTGTATACCCAGCCAAACTATCTGCCCATCATGATAATATATTTACTCAAACAGACTAAAGACATCAGATGTGCAAAATTTACAACCGATGCATTCTTCCTCAGGAAGATACTGGAACCTGTGCTCTACCAAAACAAGAAGCAAATGAAAAATCAGAGTGACACGGAACCTGGGTAATAAAGGAACCAATGGAAGAGAGAGGCAGAAGAATTACCATGGCAATGATGAAGAGCATCCCAGAACAACAACCATTTAACAGCCCACAGAATAACTAGACCAGAATGCGGCAAGGGCAGAGGTCATGGAGGAATATGGCCAATAAAAAGAGACAACTGGGCTGGGCTCGGTGGCTCAGCCTGTAATCCCAGAACTTTGGGAGGCTGAGGCAAGTGGATTGCCTGAGTCCACAGGTTCAAGACCCACCCAGGCAACTTGGCGAGACCTCATCTCTACAATAAATCAAAAATTATCCGGGCATGGTAGCAGGTACCTGTAGTTGTGGCTACTTGGATGGCTGAGGCGGAAGTATCACCGGAGCCCAGCAGGTCGAGGCTGCGGTGGCTGGGAGTGTGCCACTGCACTCCAGTCTGGGTGACAGAGTGAGACTCCAACTCAAAAAAAAAAAGACAACTGTAGATTATTTGATATGTTTAATCATACTGAGAGGAATTTTAACTTCTGCCAGAAAAATTTTTTAAAAAATAATCTGACCAAAATTATGTAGCTACTAAGTGGAGACAGCATTTGAATCCCATCTCTTAAAGGTAACCTCATGCCTTTTCAGTCCCCTTTGTAGCCAGAAGTCTTCAGTGGAGTCTGAGTTCTACCACTCAATAGTTATGATGCCTAAGCAATGTCACTCAACCTTTTAGCAGCTAAGTGACTCACGTCTGACATGGAGATAATAATACTTCCCTCACGTGATTGCTGTGAGGATGGAATGGGATAACTTATTGAACGTGATTTATAAATCATAAAGTACTTTAATAGTATCCGTTACCACAATGTAGAATACAAATTTCCATTTCAGCAGAGTAGAGGACGGAACATGACCGTACTCTAGTGTTTCTAAATATAATCTGCCACTGGAATTCAAAGGTTCCTTCTCCCCGAAGTAAAACCATTCAGGAGGAAGAGTCAAGGAATAATTTCTCCCTCCTTCTACCCAGCCAGAGCTGGGTACAATGCCTGAGGACTCACTGCCCTTACTCAGGCCACCTAAGAGCTCACCCAAATCTCATGGGACTGCATTATTATATGTTATCCTGCTATTCCCAGGAAGCAAATAGACTTTAGACTAGAAAGTTCACAGCTCAATGTGTGTGATTAGAGGGGAAAAAATAAAGAATCTGCTGGAAAAACACATTGCTTCACTGCTCTGTTTTTGATCCTCAGATAATCTGACCAGTCAAGAGAAACAACTGCCTAGCCCAGTGCATTAGGACTCTGACCTGAAGACCAGCCTCTCCTGACACTGGTGGGCAACTATACTTCTGGAACTGAGGAAAAGGGAAGGCAGGAGGGAGGGTGAGCCCAGTGCTCACCTGCCCGGGAAGCATGGAACACAGTCGAGCCGCACCGACACCCAAGTATCTACAATAGAAACCACAATTCATCAGTGTCTTTTTTTTTTTTTGAGTTGGAGTCTCACTCTGTCACCCAGACTGGAGTGCAGTGGCCGCTCCTGGCCACTGCAGCCTCGACCTGCTGGGCTCTGGCAATCCTTCCACCTCAGCCTTCCAAGTAGCTGGAACTACAGGCGCGCGCTACCACCCCTGGCTAATTTTTGACTTATTGTAGAGATGAGGTCTCGCCAAGTTGCCCAGGCGGGTCTCGAAGGCTGAGGCGGAAGGATTGCTGGAGCCCAGCAGGTCGAGGCTGCGGTGGCCGGGAGCGGCCACTGCACTCCAGTCTGGGCGACAGAGTGAGACTCCAACTCACAAAAAAAAAAAAAAAAAAAAACCACAAGAGCCTGAGGCTCCTGGCATACCCTTAGCTTCCTTCCTATAAAACCCAGTCAGTTCCTCAGGTCATCTAACCAAGGGCCACCTGAGATTAAACAAACTACTTTCCAGCCAGCCACCTAAACCTCTGACCCAATGTTCAGTGTCACACAATAGAGAATGTACACTCAACCAGAAATCCACTAAGAAAATTTTCGCTCGAAAACCATCACTGGGCATGCTGCCACTCAGACTGCCAGCCTGGTTTTGAAGCCTTAAGAAGGGTTCATCTCCTCCCTACCCTCACCCCCACCCCCAAGATTAACAGCTCTGGGGAACACAGCTGGCACAGAGCCTGGCCCATTGAAAGCCCTCAGGAAATATTTGCCCAGCATAACAAATATGACAAATTACACTAGTTGCCACACTCCTGACCTGTCCAGAGGTCACTTACTATGAGCATGTTACAGAGTGAGTCCACAGCAGCCCTCAGCGCAGAGACGATCTGGGTTGGAGCATGGCTGGGGGAGGCCAGCTGGGGTCTTGAATGCCTGGTTGAAGGGTCTGGCCTTGGGCAGGAAGTGAGTGGGAAGCATCATGGACCAGTTAGCGGGGGAGTGAAAGGATGAACGCGTGATTGTGGAGACTCATCTGGCCGTGACCTCAGACTGGGCAGTAGCCAGGGAAACTGGAGGTGGAGGGCCCAGCTGGGAACCTGCCCAAGTGGACAGAGATGGGTCAGTCAAAAGCCTCTGAGGGGAAAACAACAAAACCCAATGACTATTCATAGGTAAACGAGGAAGGAAAAAAAAAGTCTAAAATGCCTCCCAGGATTCTGGGCTGGGAGACTGAAACGCCAGCCAAAGATGGAAGAATGGAGAAGCAACAGCGGAGGAGGCTTTTCTCGTATGTGGAGCAAGATAACAACAGGCTCAAGTTTTAGACATTTGGACAATAAGGCATCAAACACAGGCATCCTCCAGGCTGCTGGGTGAGCCATCGAGTCAATGAAGTCCCTGGGGGCCGGACTAAGAGGAGACAAGGGACACCCTCAGTGAAGGAGGTGGGAAGGATTGCATTCACAGACCAGGGAGGAGTCCCTTACGAAGCAAAATGGGGAACCCACAGGCAGGATAAGTGGGAAGAGGCTGGGAAGGGGCCAAAGGCTGTGACAAAGTTCCCAGGAACGTCAGTGGTGTGCGTGTGGTAGGGATGGGAAGACGGGCTGCTAAGGAGACAGCATCTCCAGTGCAGGAGTTGGGGGAGACAGTGGGAAGGACCAGGAAGGTGCCGCCAGGGTCAGGAGAAGGATGAGCTGTCTCCACTCAAGACGGGGCACGCAGGCATCTGTGGGCATGAGAGAAGCAGAATTTGCCTAGAGAGGCAGAATGTGTAGATCTGAGAGTGAGAGAGAAAAAATAAACAGGACAGCCAGGTCCAGGAAGAATCCAGAGAGATGGGGTCCAAAGAGGTGAGATGCTAACTACGCTTCTACGAAGGGGAAGGATGAAAGGCCCCTCTGTGTCAGCCTCAGACAGACCCTCACCCTGGCGAACAACCACACAGGCTGCCAAGGAGGCCCCTTCCTCCCTCCCCTTAGGCCCAAGGGGACTTTCCTCCAGCCACTTAGCATTCTTCTTTCTCCTCCACTTCAGTCTATTTTAACCTTTCCAATGTGCACGCTCTTGCCTTTCCTTAAGATACAGCCCCAGCAAGCCTTGGAGTGCCTTGCCAAGAGCCTTCCTACAGACTTCGTAGGTCACAACCCACAAACCTTGATAACAACAGTAACTCCAGCAACAATAACAACCATAATGAGGCACGAATGATCTGCTCCTTTGTCAGGCCCTCAGGGGGGAAAGGGCAGGACTGGAGAATTGCTTCCAAAGCCAAAGCCAGCCAGGTCTGGCCAGCCACCGGATTGTGCCTGGGCTTGGTAGGATCTTTACAGTCTAAATCAATTGCTCTGGAGGTAGAGGAGAGAAAAAAAAATCCCCTTTGTTCACCAAGCAAACTCCTTCTCCAATAATTGCTTTCTTTCTGTTCACCGCCCGCCCCCCCCCCCCCCAGCTCTAACAGTTTTTACATCAGGGTTCAGCTGACCCCGTTGGCTGGGCTGAGACCCATAAAATATCTCCCTGGTACAAGGCAGAATGCTGCTGGGAAGGAGGGCATCCCCCTTCTCTGCTGCTGGGAAATAGAGGACCCCAGTGCCAGGTCCTACCTGGATCAGCAAACCAGCATCCCACCTCTATCAGAGCACTAGGCACCCCAACCCCTGACCCTCTCACAGAGCCAGCGCCCCCCTCAGAGCACCGGTCCCCTTCCACCTCCATTAGAGTACAGGCTCTCTTCAGAGCCCAGCAACACCCACAGTGTGGCACAGAGGTCCTCACTCCCACCCTCCACCATGGCTGAAGGCAACAGGGTGGAGGCCTGACCCCTTGCATCTTCCAGACCCCCTGCAGTGCTCTTGTAACAAGTATCTACCCATTCAGGGCCTGCATGCATACAGGGGACCAACCCACTCTCTTCTCCCTCTGCAGTCTTCCAGACACCACAGGAAGAGCACTGGCTCCAGAGTCACACAGACCCTGGGTAAGTGCAGGTGTCATCACTTATAGCATGACGACCTCAGGCCTGTTACTAGACCTCTGAGTGTCAACTCCCCACCTGCAAGGTAGAGAGGGCAAAACCGATGCCCACCTTGCAGGGCTGGCTCAGCACTAAACAAGGGGTGGGGAAGGGTACAAAGAACCCAACATGCCAGGCGTGGCACCTCAAGTCAGTAATCCCAGCACTTTGGGAGGCCGAGATGAGAGGATTGCCTGAGGCCAGGGGCCTGAGATCAGCCTGGACAACTTGGTACAATAAATCACAAAAAGTTAGCCAGGCATGGTGGTGCATGCCTTGTAATTCCAGCTACTTGGAAGGCTGAGGCAGAAGGATCGCCTGAGCCCAGCAGGGCAACACTGGGGTAGCCATGAACATGCCACTGCACTCCAGCCCGGCCGACAGAGTAAGACTCTTTTTTTTTTTTTAAATTATCCACACAAAAAAAGAAGAAGAATCCAACATAATCCTTGTTACATAGTAATTGTAATTATCTTAATTAATGCGACAACTCACAAGTGGAGCAAGAACAGTAAAATGGGGACCACCTCTTCCTCTCCAGGGCCTGCCTGCAATCAGCAGAACAGCAGATCCAGGCAGGAAGGCATGGACACGTACACACAGTCAGTACCAGAAACCCTGCAGTCACCACCCAGCTGCACGGCGACCCAGACCAAGAGGTCACGCAGCACATTTACAGCGCTTCCCAGGGTTGGTACCCATTAACTTGTTCACCCCTCACAAAGCCCCAGCAGGCAGGTACTCGCCTCATGCTACAGATGAGGAAACTGAGGTTCAGAGAGGTTAATTTACTTACCAAGGTCACACACTAGAACTTGGGCCTTCTGACTCCTGGCTGGAGGAGGCCTGCTTCTCTTAGCCCCACAGTCTCCCTGCATTGCCGCGACAGACAGGACAACCCAAGCCAAAAAGAAGTACCTCTCTCCCAGGAAGGACCTATCTAAGCAGCCATAAGTCCCCATCTCTCAGAATCTCTGGGCATGGAGGGTCCCAGCAGAGATTTACACTAGCCCTCTGCTTTCTGCAAGCCCAAAGGATCCTGGGGTCTGCCAGAGTCCCCCGGGGTCAAGAGCAGATCCCACATATGGCAGTGAGCCCGGGTCTGTTCCCAACCAGAGAATGTGTGCAGGATCATGTGCCCCACCTCCCCCCTGGCTCTCACCCTCATGCTCCACTGCCCACCCACCTGCACACACACTATTCATGTCACCTCACTCAACCAGGCCCATCCCCAGGCAAAAGGGGTAAGAGTCGCATGCACTGAAAAATCTCAGGGAGAACAGTCCTTGCCACATGACACCTCAGCTTTAAAAATTTCCCCGTCTCTGGAGCGCGTGCCAGCACCCTCACATTCTCCATCACTGGCAAAGCCATCTGTCATTATAGATTTACTACTCAATGCAGATCAGGATGCCAAAGATACTCGATTACATATAAGTAGCTTCTAAAAGAAGAAGATTTGGGGACAGAATCTAACATTTAGGTAAAAGGGTGGAGGTGGGACTCAACCTTTTCTGCTCTGTCACCTGATAGACACCCTTCTTATGCTGGGAGCTGTGAAGAAACTGGTTTAATTTAGTTTAACCCACATTTTGCTCAAAATAGTTTTGAAATGTCAGAATCTAAGTCTAGACACTTAAGAAGCTGGTGGTAAAGGGACTCGGGGAAAAGGTTCAAAACAGATGAGGGCCTGAAGCCAAGGTCAGAGAACCTGAGCTGACTGAGAATTTAGAACTCGAGGTCTGGTAGAAAGAGCACTGTACTTGGAGTCAGAAACTGAGTTTTGCACTAACTTTGCTCATTACTGACTGTGTGACCTTGGACTAGTATACCTTTCTTTCTCCAAGCCTGTTTCCTCTTCTGTAAAATGGAGGGGCTGAAAGTGATTTCCAAAGTCCTTTTCAATAGTGACATCTGGTAAACCTACTCTCATGATCACTACCAGAGAAGTACCAGTAGGTAATTACACCTTGTGAAGGAACCGCTGAGTTTCCCTGAACATGTGGCCACACATTATAAAAGCCTCAGCTCTCAGTCCCCCTTTCAGCGCTTGTGGCCATGTGGCTAAATTCCAGACCCTGGAATGCAAGTATAAGTGTTATGTGGCAACTTTTAGAAACTATCCTTAATAGACATCTCATGTGAGTCTTCTTAGTCCTCTCCTCATTTCTGCCAACTGGAATTTGGACAAAATGGCTGGAACTCAAGCAGCCACCTTGAGACAATGAGAAGGAAGGTCCTGCTAAAGATGTGGAGACAATAAGGTAGAAGATACCTGGGTCTCTGACACCACAGAGGGATATACTGGCCCTATTCAGGCTTCTACATGAGTGAAATAAATGGTCTTGCTAAGGCACTATCATTCCAGATCTTCTGATACATGCACAAATAGATTTTGAGTACCTACTAGAACAAAAGCTTTAACTAGAGAGAGATATGAACATCTGTTCCAGTTGGGACTTTTCAAAGTGCCTAAAGCATCAAATCATGCATTATTCTTTAGATAAATTGTTTATGAAGGAGACAAAGAGACTGCCAAGGGATTGATTTACTCTGGGTTCCTCCCAATAACACAAATTTTCACTGCCTGCTCTTATCAGGTACCGTAGTCACTTGGGGAAAGTCACCCACAAATGAAACAAGCATTAACTGGGAACTCTCCAATCTCCCTGGTTCAGCCCTTTTCCAGTAAGGGGACCACTGCAGGGAATGGGGAGCCCAGGGCATCTCTTGCAGTTCCCAGGGTTGGGTTGGGCTAGTTGGTTTCCCCTACACAGAAATCACTATTCCTCACATGCCATCTCCAGCCTCCAAGTAGCCCTCTAGAGACAAGGACTCAACATTTGCCAACACTGCTCAACTCCGCTGGGCCCAGAGGTTGTGGAAACTCATTATGTTAGTATATGGAAATCCATGTGTTCCACCCTACCCATTTCATCTTGGATGGCTCCAATCATTAGAAATGTTAAATTCCTCCCCTTCCCACACCCATCTGTCAGCCTATGACACTCTAAAAATGCCAACACACCCCCTCTTAGGATTCCCTAGGTGAAAGATCCTAATTCCTCAAACCCCTCACTGTCCTGAGTGAGCTTCCCAGACACAGCCATCTCAGAGGTTTCTCAGAGCTAGGAAGCAGACTGTTACAAACTTGAAAAGAGTAATGTGTTATTTTATACCATGAATTTATTTTTAGAAGTTAATACTCATGCTTTCATAATTCAAAATATAAGAGATTAACCTCATCACAAATCTTCACTGGTGGGCCACAGTTAAATAAAAATAAAAAAGGCTGAGAAATACCACTAGTAAATCTCTTAAAATATGGAGCCCACCGACACACTGCTGGCAAAAATCTCAACTAGTACAATTCTTTTGGAAAGGTATTTGGCATAATTTATCAAGTACCTTAAAAGTATTTATGCTCTTTGACATGGTGATTCCACTTCTAGGAATGTATCTTGAGGAAATTAGTAGAGGTCTGACACAGATATGACTCACACAATCCTACTCATAAGAGTTAAAATTGTAAACAACTAAAATGTCCAACAGCAGGGGAATAGTTATGCAAATTAGAGTAAACCACTCAACTGAATAACATCATTTTAATAATGTTTTTAAAGACTGAGCAATACAAAAATGTTTGTTTCAATGTTACTTTTTAAAAACAGAATTCAAAATACACATGGTATGACCACAGCTATAAGCAAACAAAATTATGCTCAGGAAAACACTGGAATTAAAAAAAAAAAACGCACCAAAGTAGGATTTTGCCCTTGGATAGTTTTTATTCTTCCCCTTTATCTATGTCTCTGTCTCACCATAATAAGCATTTCAATTAAAATATTTTTTTAAATCACTATTTGGCTACCATTATGGAAATAACAGTCTCAAAGTATCTTCCCACCAGAAAATATAACTTTACAGTGCAGAAACAAGGCAGAAACCCTCTTAACAAAGAGACCAAGGTTACCACCATCAGTAATGGTCAAATCAACATCCTGTGCCTCCTGATATGACACACTCAGTGGAAACATACATCATCAAAAATCAAATGGAGGGAAATTCTTTAAAAATGTCAAGGTCACAGAAGACAAAGGCTACAGAACTGTTCCAGATCGAAGGAGACCAAAGTAAAGACAAACAATGAAATGCAATATGAGACTCCAGATTGGGTCCTGAACCAAATACTACCGTCCTGATTTGATCATTGATCATTGTACCATGGCTATGTAAGAGATTGTCCTTGCACTTTAGGAAATACTCAAGTATTCAGGGGGTAAAGGAATGTCATATATAAACTTCACATCTGCAGAGGAAGAGTATGACAAAATGAATGTGAGAAATATTAATATTGTGGAATCTGGACACAGAGCATATGACAACCCTTTGTATTCCCCTAGCAACTCTTCTATAAATCTGACATTATTTCCAAACAAAGATTGGGGGGAAAAAAACCCTACCTTGCCTAAAGAAAGAAAGAGGTGCCAGAACACAACCAAACATGGCCTCCAGCTCCTCCATAGGCCTTCTGACACCTTCCCACATGCTTTCTCAGCATACTTTCCCATACACACTTCATGCTTAGCTACCCTTCTTCACTGCTAGCTGGACCGTATATTCCTCTGCTCATGTGACACTGCCTAGTTTTTTGTTGTTGTTGTCATTGTTGTTTTCCCCAGGAACTATTATATGGAATCTGCAAAGTACTTGGCATGCAACACATACCTTGTAGAATGGCTTCGATGAAAAAGAGATAGGAGAATGAATGCTAATTTTAAAATATGGGTAATTTATGCCCCCTAAGAGGGCAAATTTAAGCATCTGTCATCTACCACCACAGCTGAACACCACTCTTCACAGGGAGTAAAGGTCTAGCCTAAAATCAAGTTGGGGGGGGTCGTCTCACCTCCAATGCTTCCCAATGTTCAAATGTCTATTCAGCAACCTTCAAAATAAAACTGAGTACCATGAGTCCCTGAAAGCGTGTGTGGGGGTGCGGGGTGGGATGGCTAGCCCTGGGATATGAAACCCTTGGGACAGCTGAGGGAGCTAAATGTGCTTATCAATAAAGAGAAATGGGAAAGCACTTGGCAAGAAACAGAACCCAAAAGGGGATTCTTTAATTCCCAAATCCAGGACCTAGGGATTAGCCCATGAGAATGCTAATGGCTAAAAGTCCAGAGTGCTTATCGCATGACCAGCAGCGAGCTGAGCAGTTCACATGCTTACCTAATTTAATTATTTTGATAAGTGTATAAAGCAGAGACTTCTATTGTACCCATTTTACATATACAGAAACTGAGACAAAGAGGAGTTTCAAAACTTGTTCAAAGTCACGCAGCAAGAGAGCTGTGATTCAGACCCAAGTCTGACAAACTCAAGCGCCAGAGTTAGAGCCTAAAGCAGACAGATTCTGAGCCACACACATCTCACTACTTGCTCCTAGAAATACAAGGCCAGTTGTATCTCTTCTATTTTGCTTTATAAAAAAAAAAAAAAACGCCAGGCTCGGTGGCTCAGCCTATAATCCCAGCACTTTGGGAGGCCGAGGCGAGAGGATTGCCTGAGTCTAGGGGTTCGAGACCAGCCTGGGTAACCTGGTAAGACCTTGTCTCTTCAATAAATAAAAAATTAGGCAGAGTAGTGCACGCCTGTGGTTCCAGTTACGTGGAAGGCTGAGACGGAAGGATCACACCTGTAATCCCCATATTGGGAGGCTGAGGTAGGAGAATTGCTTGAGCCCAGCAGGTCAAGGCTGCGGTGGCTGGGAGCGTGCCACTACACTCCAGTCTGGGCGACAGAGTGAGACTCCAACTCAAAAAAAAAAAAACAAAAAAAAAACCCCACCTTATATTTGGGGCTACACAGTACAGTCTCCCTGCCTTGTATTCCCCACAGTACAAATGTGACTGTCAACAATGGACAATTCAAGGCAGGGCAACTTATCTGAGAACTTATAAAAACAGATTTTCTTATCCTGAAATTGCAACTGCAGTGCATTTAACCAGGCCTTAAGTCCCTAAAGCTTTTAATGTTTTGGAAAACCTCTTTTAGAGCCAAGAGGGCTCTGGATGGCTGCCAGCCTGGTATGCCAGGCCTGTTAATGAGGAAGACCTGGTAGAGGGAACATTGAATTAGGCAGCAGGAAGGGAGGAAGAGCAGGTGAATTCCCACTCCGGAAATCCAGCTCTGCATCAAAGCTCCATTAACTGATAAGAAAAAAACAACGCTGTGCTCATGACCAGGGGGTACATCCATGCTTTTACACACATTATCTCATTGGATCCTCTGAAGTTTAGAAGCCAAACCAATGGTTTCCACCCTTCACTTCTCAACCCAAGAGCCAAGTCATCAAACTAGTGGGTCATACCAGCATCTTTTAAAAATTACATTAAATATAAAACATCATAAGCATTATAGGTAGCAAGACTGCATTCGGTGTACCCAATATGTGCTGGATTGTATCATAAAATGCATGATTGTTCTTGCAGGGGTTAAAAAACTGCTAAAACAATCTGTGTTTATAGGTGGAGGTGGTACAACTCCTACTTCAGAGATGTGAAAACTGAGGCTCAAAAAAGTTAAGGGACTTACCTCGGGTCAAACCTAAAATGGCAGAGCCAGGACCCAGACGGAGGTCTGTGAGCACAGATCTGATGTTCTCCTCTTTGCCTGTCCATATGGATAGCTCCCACAGATATACCTCGAGCTCTCGCCCACTCCCTGCAGCCCCATCCGGAACAACACCCGAGAGGCCGGCAAGTCTGCTTCCCTTCCAATCTAGCTATTGAATGCGATCTACTGAAAAGAGCTGCAATGACAACCTGATCCATCTTTCCTCTGCGACCAGCATGACTGCAATCCCCCAAATGCCTTCAGCAAAAAGCAAAAACAGCATGTGCACTGGTCAAGCGATGCCACGGCAGACAAGGGCGAACCAGCCCACGATGTAAGCAGAACTCATGCCATACACTTGGTCGAGAGCAGCAACTTTGGCTGGCAAAATACTATCTGCCACATAAAATTAACGTTGCTGACTTAAAAATATGCCTGGTTTTGTAGCTGCTCCAGCTCCTAGTATAGGCTTTTTGGAATATAGATCCCTGGAGCTTCTTCTTGAAGAAAAATATTTTAAGGGCCTAAAAGCCCAGGAATCCATTTTTACACATATCTCCTTAAGGTACAAAAATTCTACCACTGATTCATCTTTTAAAACCTCTCTCTCTGGCCAGGCAGGGTGGTTCATACCTGTAATCCCCATATTGGGAGGCTGAGGTAGGAGAATTGCTTGAGCCCAGGAGTTTGAGACCAGCCCAGGCAACATAATAAGACCTCATTTCTACCTACATAAACAAACTAATAAATAAATAAAAATTAGAATGGTGTTGCACACCTATAGTCTCAGCTACTTGAGAGGCTGAAGCGGAAGGATTGCCAAAGTCCCAGAGGCTGTGGTGAGCCCTGATGGTGCCACTGCACTCCAACCTGGGTCACAGAGTCAAAAAAAAAAATCAAAACCCTTTTTCTGGACCCCATGTCATTCCCCTCTCCATTCACAGTCAGAATTTTTCATCTCTCTCCCTTCTCCCATTCATTCCTCAGCCCTCTAAAATCTGCCCCCCACCCCCCACCACCGAAAAGGCTCTCAGTGAAGATTCAACAATGACTTCCCTGTAGATAAACCCTATAGGCATTTCCAGTTCTCATCTTGTTCAACCTCTTGAACCAGACAGGACACTCTTGGTGTCCCTCCTGCCTCCCTGGCCATCTTTCCTGTCTTCTTCATAACCCTTCTGTCCCCTACACTTCACAAGTTGAAGTTCCACAGGGCTCACTCAGTCTATCTTCTCTTAACACCCCACTCCCTCACCCAGGTGATCTCACCTACTCTTCTGAGCAGCACCCCTAAACTAACATCTCCAGCCCAGACCTTTCTTCTGAGCAATACATCTTTAAGTCCTGGTCACTCAGCAGTTCCAAAACTGGGGTCAAGTATAATTCTCAAAACTGAATTCTCACACAAACAGATATCGAGCATATTTCAAAGTTTTATTTAACCCATTAATAAGAGACTCCAAAATAGAGGATACAAGAAACTAATATGCATATAGTCAATGAAAAAAAAATCCTGATATAAGATTGCTAAATTAGACACCAAACTGATGAATGTTGTTCAGGGCAATAACTTTTGGGTTTCTTTTCTCTACCAAACAGAAATCAGTGGCAGCCTACCTAGCTTCACAGGGTATAAGCCCTAAAGAATGATAAACAGAGCTGAAGCCCAAAGAGCACCAGATGCCCCTCAGTTGGCTTCTTAGACAATGCTCTAGTATGACATTAAAAAGCCACACAATAATTTTTTATATCCAAGTTTTGGATATTTTTTCTTCACAGTGGGGCTTATGAATTTGGATGGAGAAAAATTACATCTTTTTTTTTTTTTACTAAACTCTAACTGGAATTTAGCCTTTGTCTCATTAAGAATGTGTTTATGGCTGGGCTCAGTGGCTCAGCCTGTAATCCCGCGCTTTGGGAGGCTGAGGTGAGTGGATTGCCTGAGCCCGTGGGTTCGAGACCCGCCTGGGCAACTTGGTGAGACCTCATCTCTACAATAAATCAAAAAATTAGCTGGGTGTGGTAGTGCACGCCTGTAGTTCCAGCTACTTGGAAGGCTGAGGCGGAAGGATTGCCGGAGCCCAGCAGGTCAAGGCTGCGGTGGCCGGGAGCGGCCACTGCACTCCAATCTGGGCGACAGAGTGAGACTCCAGCTCAAAAAAAAAAAAAAGAATGTATTTATGAATGTATACATTCTACATTTATGAATGTGGGTAACAAATTGCAGCAGTGTCTGTGACTTTGCCACAATAGAAATCATATTTTCTTATCATACTACAAGATATTTTGCACTATTTATGCTCACCACTTAAAAGTATGAAAGTTATCAAACCTGTAACTTTGATCTTCTTGTGATACATTTAAACATAAATATTATTTTGTCACTAACTTGTTGTTACAATCTTTTAATAACTATATTTCAATATAACTGGTTTCTCTATCATTCTATGCTTTCTGTATTATACATTTAAAAATATTATTCTAAGAATGGCCCATAGGTTTTCAGAGAAGGCTTTCCTGACTCCTGAATTAGGTTAGGGATTCCTGTTATCCATTCGTACCACATCATACTTTCTCTTTCCAGCACTTACTACTTGAATTAAATAAATCAGTGGCTATCCCACTAGGCCATGGGAGAAAGGGATAGTGTTCATCTTATTCATGGTTATCCCCAATGCCTCAGCATGGGGCCTGGTTCACAAAAGATTCTCAAGGATATATCCATCTGTTGAATGAATGAATATCTGTGGCATATACAGGATGCTGATGCTGGTCCACCTTCCTTTGAAGTAGAGGGCATATGCAAACTCCACCTAGGACCCAGCAAGACAAGCCTCTTTGATGAGAACAAACCTGCTTGTTCCTGGGGACCCTGTTGGGCATAACATCAGAACTTTCCAACCAAGCCCACGTCTGGGCTCAGGTACTGGGTCACTCTCTGTTCCAGCCCCAGCTTACAGACCTCAGACTCGATCTTCACTAATATCTTCCAGCAAGGATTCAAGGACCTGCTCATAAGTTCAAGAAATCTGCTTGGACAAGGGGCTAGAGGAATTATAGGATTCTTTGGGGGAAATGGATACTACACTCCTGCCCCTCGCAGCTGTAATGAGTTGGAAACTCTGAAGCCAAGCACAGACATATCGCCATACCATCTGGGAACAGAATGCGCATCAAACTGGGGCCTCAGTATGACTGTGAGGAATAAGACACAGATAGGCTCCATCTGAGTGTCTTTAACCCCCCACTGCATGATCACAAAGCTAATTATTTAGAAGTGGTTGCAAACTGGTATGTGGAAAGAGGCCCTGTTGACGTAGTGCAATCATAGAGGACAGCAAACGGGTGCTGCTCGGGAAGGACACAGCCAGGGAGTGCCCAGCTGGACGTCTCTCCACCTGTGCCAAGGCTGTCAGGGAGCAACACAGCAAGTTTCACAGACGCTCCTGGAAAAGGGCTGCCAACATGCTGTTTAATCATTCAAGCAAGTCTTGAACTGAGAGCCACAACTGTGTGTCCCAACCTACCCCTCTACGCCTTTACCTCCTAGGCCTCGTACACCCCTGACCTGGTCTAATGACAAGTTACTTCCCACCTCCACCCATCCTGCTCCAGGGACAATGGTCCTGAGCTAGCTCCCCTCACCAAGTTCATTTGGGGCTCAGAACCACACAGACAGAAGTCTGTGAAAATGCTTTGCAAACTCTAAGCCCTCTGCAACAGTATCCAATTTCTTCCACTTTGTGTCAGCAGAGCAAATGGGTAGCCAGAGGCTCCAGTCAGTGCTGCAAGACAGGCCAGGTCACAATGGGTGGGCACTGCTGGTTCTTCCCTCTCCCATTGGGGCTTAAGAAACCAGATGTTAAAAAAAAAAGGTGGGGCCGGGCTCGGTGGCTCAGCCTGTAATCCCACCACTTTGGGAGGCCGAGGTGAGTGGATTGCCTGAGCCCACTGCCTGGGTTCGAGACCTGCCTGGGTAACTTGGTGAGACCTCATCTCTACAATAAATCAAAAATTAGCCAGGTGTGGTAGCACGCACCTGTAGTTCCAGCTACTGGGAAGGCTGAGGCGGAAGGATTGCCGGAGCCCAGCAGGTCGAGGCTGCGGTGGCCGGGAGCGGCCACTGCACTCCAGTTTAGGTGATAGAGTGAGACTCCAACTCAAAAAAAAAAAAGAAAAAAGGAGGGTAAATGGTAAGGGTGGGGGCAGACAAACCATCCAAAGTCCAAGGAATGTAAAAGAACTGGAATTATTCTACTTCACACATTTGTCTCTGGCCCTCTGTCACTCAGCCTCAAAACCTACCACAATCACCAGGTAGGACACGAGAGCTCCACAGAGCAAAACCACAAAGCTGGGGTGAAACCCTCCAGAGATATGGTGTGATTGGTGTCTCTGTTCTCAAGAGAGGATCCACTTTCAGAAGGGGAGAAACATGGGGCACTCAAGCATGTTAAGTCCTTAGCGCCTCTGTACCCCAGCCACCAGGGGGCAAGGGGGCAAGAAGGAGTCAAAAGCCCAAGGAACTCTGAAGGGGAGAATCCAGCAGGATGCCCCCACCACCTGACATCCAAGCCCCATGGCCTCCCGCTCATACCCGCTCTGGCCCTTCCCTGCTCACCCCTCCTCTGAACTGACTTCCCCATCACCTCTTATTCAACAAGTCACAAGGACTAATGAGACTTCAGTGACAGCACTTTTATGTGCCAAGCTCTGTGTTGGGTGCTTCCTGTGTTTTTTCTGGTCTTTTCAGCTCTGTAAGATGGATAGTATTACCACCACTTACAAACAAGAAGACTGAGGCAGGGCCCAAGGTCACACAGCTCCCGAGTGTCTAGCTGGCTAAAAGCCCATGTTCTTTCCACCACATCACACTTGAATTTATCTTGTAGATAAGAGAGGAAAGGAAGGGGACAAAAGTGTTGTCCTGGAAAAATTAATCCAGTCTCTGCCTCTCCAACCCAACCCTACATGTGGCCTGATTGATCTTGTTATTAAAAGGGCAGCTTTCATCATGCCTCTCCATTACCTACAGAATCCAGTCCCAGCGGCTCTGCCAGGCATTTAAGGTTCTTTATGATCCACTCTTCCAGTCATATTCCGCCCACCCCCAGACTTCAAGCCCCCTTCTGCCCAGCCCACCTATCAATCCTTATTGCTCAAGCCTCTGGCTTGGAAGGTTTTCTCCCTGGCCTGCAACATTAATTCTGCCAGTCAAACACGGACCAGGGCTGAGGTTAGGTGCTAGGGACACCAGAGCCAGAACAAGAGGATCCTGCTGCCACAGAGCTCCAAGTCTGCCCTCCTTGTGAGGCCAGCTCACACCTCACTTTTCCTGGGACCTTCCCGGGATGGTTGGTGCCCACTGCCTGGTCCTGTCCCGAATCCCCAGCACTAAGGGTTTGCAATCACAGAGCGTTCAGCCATACTTCCACCTTAAGCGCCTGGTCTGTTTTAAGACTTCCGTCATAATGTGTTTATCTCTGTGGGAAAAGTGCACTCTAGGTTCCAAACAGCATTCTAAATGGCAATTAAGTCCCTGGGCCAGCCCACAAAAGCCTATTAAATAGAGAATGGTCCCAGAGAAGTATAGAACCTGAATAAGTGTTCCTTAAAAGCAGCTCTGCAGGAGAGACCAGGGACAAATGTCTGCCTCCTGCACCTCCACCCACTGTTGTCCAGGGTCTGAGCTTCAAGCCACCATCAGGGGCAGAGGCAGAGACGCATGCGGGAGATGGAGGAGTGGGAAGAACCCAACTCATAATTCAGCAGTCCTGGCTCTACTCCCAGCTCTGACTTAACTAACTGGGTGGCCTTGAGTGAGTCCCTTCCCTCTCTGAGCCTCACCATTCTCTTATGAGAGGGCCGAATTAGATCCATTCTCAGACTTCTGAATCTCACATATGGGCAGAATATTTTTTAAATCTATTTTAAAATATAAATATACACAATGTATTCTATACTATTTTTAAAAAATAGATGTAATCAAGAAAAGACTTTTTTAAAAGAAATCACAACATAGCTTCACCATTTCAATTTTCTTTCTTTTCATTTTCTTTTCTTTTCTTTCTTTTTTTTTTTTTTTTTAAAGAAATAGGGTTTCCCTCTGTCACCCAGGATAGAGTAGAGTGGCACAATCAGCGCTCACTGCTGCCTCCAACTCCTGGGCTCAAGTGATTTTTCCGGCCTCAGCCTCCTGAGTAGCTGGGACTAAAACTGCATGCTACCACACCTGGTCAACTTTTTATTTTTTGTAGAGGTTGGGGGGGGGGGGTCTCACTATGTTGCCTAGGCCGGTCTCGAACTCCTGAGATCAAAGGATCCTCCGGCCTCAGTGCTGGGATTACAGGTGTAAGCCACCCACGGCCAGTCACTTTCATTTTCCAAAGGACCCTGTAACCCTCCCCTGCCAAAAGACTGCCATCATGTCAGAAAAATAGGCAAGTCTTAAAACTGAAAATATTCACCTTTCACCATTGTTATTTTTCCAATCTGTATGCAAGTCAGTGAAAACTTCCTCACAGCCCGGGTCCAGTCTGTGGCCTGATGTTTAAGAACCACGAAGCTTGGAGACCTAGAGTTCTCTCCAGCTCCACATCTCTCCGTCCTACAGACTGCATGGGGACTACCCAACAGTCAGCATGGTTGGCCCCTGGGAAGGCTAAGCCGCCGGGAGGAGCTGAGCTGGAGCCCAGAAAGCAGGCGGTCAGCACAGGGATGAAGGCAAGACAGCACAGCCCCCCCAGCTACAGCCCTGAGGGCAGAGACTCCCAGCCTGGAAACTCTTGGGACTTGTTCCAAGTGTTGACTATGACACTTTCTATCCCAGTATTCTTCTGGAAGGCTGAGGGGCCCCAAAGGAACCTTTTTAAAATTTTTGATTAACTTTTCAGATTATAAACCAATACATATTCATGTGAAAAACTTGGAAACCACAGGAAAGCATAAGCAAAGAAGCAAAAGTCATCACAGCTCCACCTCCCAGAACAATCATTGTTAACATTTTGGTGCACTGCTAATTCTTCATACGCATAACTCTAGCCACCCTGGGATTTGGTTTTGTATCCTGTTTTTTCCCTAGTTATCACACTTGAGCATTTTTCCACATCCTTAGATCGTCTTCATAACCATCACAGAATATTCTAATAAATACAACATTCTAGTAACCATAAACATTCTTTATAAACATTGCAATAGAGTGAATATTTGTGTGCCCCCCCCCCCACCATTTATATACTGAAATCCTAACCCCCAATGTGATGATATTTAGGAGGTGAGTCCCTTGGGGAGTGATTAGGTCAAGGAGGGTGGAGCCTTCGAGAATGGGATGAGTGCCCTTAAAAAAAGGAACCCAAGAGAGCTCTCTAGTCCTCTTTCCAGTATATGAGGACACAATAAGAAGTCGATAGTCTTCAAATTGGAAGAAGGCCCTCACCAGAGCCCAACCTTGCTGGCACTCTGATCTCAGACTTCCAACCTGCAGAACTGTGAAAAATAAATTTCTGTTATGTGCCATCTAGCCTATGGGATATCTGTTACAGCAGGCCAACCTGATGAAGACAAACATCTCTTTCCATGGTATGGACAAGACCAGATACTATTTAACTATGTATTTAAGCCATTTCCATATTTTTGCTATTATAAAAAATGTGAGCCGGGCTCGGTGGCTCAGCCTGTAATCCTGCGCTTTGGGAGGCTGAGGTGAGTGGATTGCCTGAGCCCGCGGGTTCGAGACCCGCCTGGGCAACTTGGCGAGACCTCATCTCTACAATAAATCAAAAAATTAGCCGGGCGTGGTAGCGCACGCCTGTAGTTCCAGCTACTTGGAAGGCTGAGGTGGAAGGATCCCCAGAGCCCAGCAGGTCAAGGCTGCGGTGGTTGGGAGTGGCCACTGCACTCCAGTCTGGGTGACAGAGTGAGACTCTAACTCAAAAAAAAAAAAAAAAATGTGGTGGGGGCTGAGCATGGTGGTGCAAGTCTGTAATTCCAGCACTTTGGGAGTTCAAGGTGGGAGGATTGCTTGAGCTCAGGAGGTCGAGACCAGCCTGGTCAACATAGCAAGATCCTGTCTTGACAAAAATAATTTAAAAATTAGCCGGATGCAGTGGCTCACACCTATAATCCCAGCACTTTGGAGGGCCGAGGTGGGAGGACTGCTTGAGAGTTCAGGAGTTTGAGACTAACCTAGGCAACATAGCAAGAACTCATCTCTACCAAAAAATAAAAAAATTAGCTAGGCATGGTGGCACATGCCTGTAGTCCCAGCTACTAGGGAGATGTGAGGCCTGAGCTCAGGAGGTTGAGGTTGTGGTGAGCTGGGAGGAGTGTGCCACTGCACTCCAGCCTGGGCAACAGAGTGAGACCCCGATTCAAAAAAACAAAATGTGGTGGGTGTGCAACCCTGTACACAAATCTCTTCAGATGCCTTTATACTTCTTCGTGCCCTTCAGGTCCACAGTTCAGTGCTGTGCACCTATCAGCCCTCCATAAATATTGAGTGAACAAAGAAATCCAACCGGCTCTCAGAGACCTGGAGAGCCTTATCAGATGGACATAGCATTTAAGTTTACAGAGGCCCAAATGCTGTCCAACAGCCACTCACCACTGCCCCTGTTGGCACACTCCCTCCACCTCCTACCTGCTAAGCTAACTCTAGGGATTAGGGAAAGGAGAAGGTATGAATTGCTTGCTCAGGACACCCAGGTTCTAGCCCTCTCAACAAGACTACCTGCTCTTTTGTACCTCTCCGTGGAGGGTGCCTGCAGACCTCCACTGCCTAGCTAACCACCACACCCCTCCAGACACTGTACAACACACCCACTCAGGAAAACCATGGCTGACACTCCCTCTCGGTCAATACATAGCTCCCGTTCAGTGGGTGCTGAACAGGCACTTAAAGTATTATCACTTGCAGTTCTGTCATTATTTGTTCATAGGACTGAGTCCTCCACCCAATCCAGGGTAACATCAGCTCCCCACCCAAATGCAACCCAATGCCACACAATGTGGTTGATAAATGTTTGCTAAATGAAAGTTCAGATTGCAAGCCCTTTGTTTTCACAGGAGAAAGGAAATGGGAAGAAGGAAGGAAAGTAGGACCTCCCCAAACAGTCCAAGTGCAAAGACCTGATGGGGGTCTCAGGAGATGGTCTCGACCTCGGCACAGTCCTTCCTGGCCCAGCGACCGGCCCAGACCAACTGGCTCCAGGGAACTGAGGGCAAATGAACCAGCCAACACACCCCGATGCAGTGCAGTGGCACTACCCCACTACAGCCTGGTTCTCTTGCAGAGGGAGATGGCAGACCTAAGGGAACAGGGAGCTTCCTTCCCAACCCACTTCCAAACAACCAGAAAATATGGGGCCACTCCTCACTCCTGATCCAAAAGGGCAGTGTATTGGGAGATAGAGGTGTTTAAGGAAATTAATTCCACACTCTCTTCCTCCTCCCCTTTACCCAGCATCCTTGCCACACCCAAGTGGGAAAAAAAAAACGTGAAAATCTGGGTTGGTGAGGGTGCCAAGAGCAGGAAGTTCCCTGGAACGCCAGGAATAAAGGAGACAGGATGGTCCTAAAGCAAGGGACACCAGACGTTATGGAAGAGATCGGGCAAAAGCCCACAATACCCCATCACACACCCACAGCACCACACCAAGGCCAAACAAACCGGAGTCCTGGACCGGTGGGCACACCCATTCCAACCTTTCTCTGGGAGGCCTGGAGGCCACCTGAAGTGTAAAAAACTCCACTTGGAGCCCACCCCTCCCCCACTCTTGCAAGATTCTGCAGTTTACAGAGCTTCCTCCTCAGATACCTCGTCTGACCCTCATGACCACCTTGTAGGGGGTATCTTTATCGTCCCTATTTCATGGATGAGGAGACTAGCTCAGATGCATGAAAAGCGCCGCCGCTCCACACAGTAAAAAAGAGGCTGAGGCAACTACACCAGTTTCAGTTGTGCGTAGGAGCAGAACTCCTCGACGACCCCACCCAGCCCGCCGAGCCCGGCCTGTGGGCGGAGTCCCCAGGTGGTGCCCCGCAGTTTCCCAGCCGCCCGGGGTCGATGCCGAGAACAAGGTGGCCCTAAAGCACGGTTTCCGGCGGTGCAGGTGGAAATCACCGCCATCCCACCCTACACTCACACAGGTGCAGGGCTCAGAGCCTAGAGCCGGGCGCCGCCCCCACCGCCCAGAGTCCCGGTGTCCCGCCCTAGCCGATGGCCGCCCCCGGACCCGCGTCCCCGTAAAGTTGTGCCAGTGGCGCAAGCACCCTGCGAAGGACTGTCCAGCGCCCCAGGGCTGCCTCCTGCCCCAGCTCCCCGGAGCGCTTCGCAGAGAGGGGACGGGGACCCCCAGCTGCCTCCCGCGCCTCCACCGGGTGCCCCCCTGCCGGGCACGCACGCCCTGGTCCCGGCGCCCGGAGGCAGCCCCGCACTGGTCCCGGGCAGCGCCGGGAGCAGAGCGCGCAGAAGGGCAACCAGGGCACACGTGCCAGCCCCGGCCCGGACCGGACCCCTGCCCTCCAGGCTCACCCAGATCGCCAGCAGCAGCCACGCTGGCCCGGCCCGCGCCATCCCCGCCGCCGCTGCCCACCGCTGGCTGTTGGCTTCACTCGGGCTCGCGCGCCCGCCCGCCCGCTAGCTCCACAACCGCCAACCACCACCGCCACTTCCCAGCCTCTCCCCGCCTCCGAGTTCCCGGTGCCACGTCTGCCAAGGCATGCGCAAGCCGGCCGGGAAGGCGGCCGAGAAGAAGTGCCTGCTGGGAGTTGTAGTCTGCAGTGAGGCCGAGCTGGGGTCTGCGGGTGTGGACCTGGCTCCAGGGTGACTTCGCCCAGCTGCAGGAGCCAAGTGCGAAAGGGCAAGGTCAGGGAGTTAGGGTAGGCAGTGAATCTGGGGCTTCCCCTGTGCCTGGAGCTTCAGAAACAATATCTCACTCAGCTCAGAGAACTTCAGTTTTATTTTCCCCAGTTTGAGGATTAGGAGGCAGCCCAGCGATTTTAAGGAGTTTAACCGACCCAGATCACACAGTCCATTAATGAAGACGAGTCCAGCGCTGCTTTTGAAGGATAGGAAAAGCCCTCATCCCTGCCTCCCAGGCTCCCACCTACCTTTTCTTTTTTCTTTCAGGAAAACAGTATTGAACTCCTGGAACACAGTTTGATAGCACCCCAAAAAGTTCAAAATAGATTACCATATGACCAGCAATTTCACTCCTTAGGTATCCATGTACCCAAGAGAACTGAAGACAGGTATTTAGCCAGGCACAGTGGCTCATGCCTGGACTCTCAGCACTTTGGAAGGCTGGTGCAGAAGAATCACTTGAGCTCACGAGTTCCAGACCAGCCTGGGCAACATAGCAAAAGGCAAACAGGCATGGCTGTAGAATAAATAAATAATAAATAAATAAACAAATGGTATTCAAATACATTCTTGTTTATGCACCAGTGTTCATAACAACACTATTTACAATAGCCAAAAGGTGAAAACAACCAGATCTCTGTCAAGGGATGAATGAATAAGGAAAATACGATATATGCATTTAATGGGCTATTACTTAGCTGTTAAAATTATTTAGCTGTTAAAAGAGAGGAAGTGTTGATATATGCTATAGGGATGAATCTCAAAAATATTATGTAATGAGAAGCCAGGCATAAAAGGTCACATGTGGTGTGATTACATTTATATGAAATATTTAGAATAGGTAAATCCACAGAGCCAGAATGCAGATTAGTAGTTGCCTGGGGTTGGGAGGAGAAGGGAATGGGGAGTGACTGCTTCATGAGTACAGGGATTCCTTTGGGGTGATGAAAATATTTTGGAACTAGATAGAGATAATGATTACACAGCATAAAGATTGTAAACTATGTACACTTTAAAATTATTAATTGATGTTTATGAATTTTATCTCAATAAAAAATTAAAAAGAAAAAACCCTTTATTGAACCCATTTAATGTGTCAGAACCTTTATGTATGCAATCAGTTATTCACTCAAGAATACCTATTGATCATCTATTGTGTCCTGAGGCTCAAGATATACAATCGTGAGATGGATAAGAGCAGTGCACGGTTGGGGGTTGGTAGGTTACAGCTGAAAGATCCTTGCCCACTGCCTGGAGTCCAAAGTTCAAAATCTAGAAGTCATCCTCGACTTTTCCCTTATTCTTCACAAGTCCATCCAAGCCCTTACCATGTCCTGTCAGTTTTATCTCCAAAATATAACTCTGCTTTCACCTCCGGAGTCTAAGACACTGACATGTCAGTGACAGCAACTCAGGCAGGGGTAACAGTCTCCTAAAAAGTGTGTCATTTGTTAAGGTCAACTGGATCTTTTTTGTTCATCCTCTGAAACCCTCCAATGGCTTCCCATTGCTCTTAGAATGAAACCCCAAATCCTCTCATGACAGGCAAGCCCGTGTGGTCTGGGCCCAGCCCTCTAGGCCTCATCTCTCGCTTCTCCCCCACCTTTGCCCATTTGACTCCAGTTACACAGACCATCATCTCCTGCCCCCAGTGCTCCTAGAGCTGCTCCCACCTCAGGGCTTGTGCTTTCCCAATTCTTTCTGTCCCAACACCTTCCCTGGTCTTTTTTTTTTTTTTGAGTTGGAGTCTCACTCTGTCTCCCAGACTGGAGTGCAGTGGCCGCTCTCGGCCACCGCAGCCTCGCCTGCTGGGCTCCAGTGATCCTTCCACCTCAGCCTTCCAAGTAGCCGGAATTACAAGCATGTGCTACCACGCCTGGCTGATTTTTTGATTTATTGTAGAGATGAGGTCTCGCTGCCCAGGCGGGTCTCGAACCCGCGGGCTCAGGCAATTCACTCACCTCAGCCTCCCAAAGGCGCGGGATTACAGGCTGAGCCACCGAGCCCGGCTTCCCTGGTCTTTATTGGACTGGCATCTTCTCATCCCTCAGGGTTCTCCCGTGATAGTCAGGGACTTCCATCGTCAGAAAAAAGATGTGGATTCTGGTTTACTCATACCATATACATTTGTGAGTTTATATAAAAGCTATTTTGTAGCTCTTTCTTCCTGCCAGCCTTTCTGCTTGTGCTTTTCTTTTTTTCCCTTTGTCACAGCAGTCAACTACACGGCCAGGTTGTGAACACTGGCTAGGGACAGCAGGACACCCGTAACATAACTGTTCCCAAAAGAAGTTGACCAACCTTGGTTTTATCTTACGCAAGCAGCTGCAGCATGACTCCCCTACATCGAAAGATGCAGACATCAGAAGATTATCAAGTTTGGAGTAGATTTGGCAAGTAATGGAAAATAATACTGTGTCCCTTTTGCTCAGGCAGAAGCCTCAATACAGCCCTGCCTGTTTGCCTTTTGCTTTGGCTTAGATGCCTTTCTATAGTTTCTGTTCTGCAAAGCCAATCTGTCCCCCTCAAAGAGGCCCTTCAGGGTCTCCCATCTAAAGGCAATTTTACCCTCCCCAACCCCAAACTCCTTATTCCCTATCTCAGTTTCTCCTCAGGCTCTGCTGTGTCCTTGCCCAGCACTTAATACAATCTGCAATTACTAGTTGTTGTGTTCATTATCTGTTGCTCCAACCTGAATGTGAGTTTTCTGTCTCTCTGTTCATCACTTCACTTCCAGAACCTAGCACAGGACCTGAGCCACAGGTGGTTCTTAGTGTTCTTTTTGATGAGTGACTGAATGTTGGAATGAGGTAATGTGTTGGTGAATTTCAGAAATTCCTAAGGCAGGTGGGGGACAGGGCTTCCTTGGCACACTTGGCTCTGCAGCCTCAAACTCATGATCTGCTTATGGGCAAGTGAGCCTTGCACTTTCTCTCTGTGGGTCTGCTTCTCATCTAAAATGAAATGACTGGAAATTAAAACCACATTGAGATACCACCTAACCCCAGTAAGAATGACCATCATTAATAAAACAAACAACAACAGATGCTGACGAGGGAGTAGAGAAAAAGGAACTTCCACGCTGCTGGTGGGAATGCAAACTAGTGCAACCTCTTTGGAAGACAGTGTGGCAATTTCTGAAAGAACTAGAAACTGACCTTCCATATGACTCAGCAATCCCCCTATTGAAAATATACCCAGAGGAACTCAAGTCATTCTACCAGAAAGATACCTACACATGCATGTTTGTTGCAGCTCTATTCACAATAGCAAAAACATAGAATCAACCATGCTGCCCATCGAAGCTGAACTGGATTTTTTTTAAAATGTCAAAAGAGGACTGGATTAAAAAAATGTGGTACATATACACAATGGAATATTATGCAGCCATAAAGAAGGACAAACATACGGACTTTGCAGCAACTTGGATGGATTTAGAGTCTATCATACTCAGTAATCAATCACAGAAACCAAGAATAAAATACCATATGTTCTCATTCATCAGTGGACCCTAAACATTTACCATAATACTATAAGAAAGGGATTGGCAGTAGTGGGAAACTGCCAGGGGATGGGGAGTAAGATTGGCAGTCGAGGGAAACTGCCAGGGGAGGGAGGGGCACACCCGATCAACAAGGGTACCTGCATAATGAACATTTGTATACCTAACCCTGAATTGTACCCCACATCTTTAAAATAAAAAATTTTTTAAAACTGAAGTGGCTGGTGAGGAGATAGAGCAACCGAAACACTCATACTTTGTTGATCGGAGTTCAAATTGGTTCAATCACTTTGGACAGCTGTGCATGTACAACATCTGCACAAAAATGTTCGTAGCAATTTTATTCATAGTAGCTGTTATGGACTTAATGGTGTCCTCACCCCAAAACTTCTACGTGGAAGTCCTAAATAACCCCCTACCTCAGAATATGACTTTATTTGGAGTTTTTAAAGAGGTAGTCATGGCTAAGTGAGGTCATTGGGGTGGACCCTAATCCAATATGACTGTTATCCCTATCAAAACGTGGAAACCAGGACTCACATACAGAGGAAAGACCACGTGAAGATACTGAGAGAAGATGGTCATCTACAAGCCAAGGAGAGAGGCCCTCAGAAGAAACCAACCCTACCAACACCTTGATCTTGGACTTCTAACTTTCTGAATCATAAGAAAATAAATTTCAATTGCTTAAGCATCCAGTCTGCAGTACGCTGTTATGGCAGCCCTAGCAAACTAGTACAGTAGCCAAAATGGGAGACAATCCAAATGTCCTTGAACAGAAGACTGGATAAATAAATGACAGCATATTCTGCGATAAAAAAGAACCAATTACTGAAACATGCAAGAACACAGATTAATTTCAAAACCCTGATGTTGAGCAAAAGTAGCCAGACACAAAATAATCCATAGTGTGGCTTCATTTATCTGAAATTCAAGAGCAAGCAAGTATGATCTATGATGACAGGAGAAAACAAGTAGAGGAGGAGAAGGGATTGACTAGAGGAAATTGAGAGTGAACCTTCTGGGTGTTAGTAACATTCTACCTTTCTGTTTGTTTGTTTTTTGAGTCAGAGTCCCACTCTGTCACCCAGGCTGAAGAGTAATGGCATAATCACGGCTACTATAGCCTTAACTTCCTGGGCTCAGGCAATCCTTCTTTCTCAGCCTTCCAAGTAGCTGGGACTACGGGCACCTGTCACCACACCAAGCTAATTTTTCTATTTCTTGTAGAGACAAGGTCTTGCCATGTTGCCCAGGCTGGTCTCCAACCCCTGGTGGCAGACCTCTTTTCTCAGCCTTCCAAAATGTTGGGATTATGAGCATGAGCCACCGAACCTGGCCAACATTCTATATCTTGATTCAGTGATGGTTACATGATGGTCAACATATGAAAAAATTAATTTATTAACTGAGTTAAATAATTAATTTAGCTGTATGCTGAAATCTGTACATTTCACTACACGTAAGTTATTAATATAATATCTCAAAATTCTAAAAGCCCACACAATGAAAATTGGGGTGAATTAGCTCATCTTCGGGATTCCTTGTAATGTGCATATTTTCTGAGTCCAAGACTGGCTGAAAGTTCCTGGGTACAGGGTAGGCCTAAACTCCGAAGAAATGTAACTGCCAAAAGGGGAAAGCATTGAGGAAAGGAAGGAAGCAAGGAAGGAAGTTGTACTCCTGAGAGCCAGGGAACTGAAGGGCAAGGGACTGGGAGGGAAAAATAAAAACTGCCAAGAAAACAGGCCGTTTCACTCTGCAATTGAAACAAGCTAAATGCAATGTATGGCCCTTCTGGGAATGTTTAACAATTCCAAGCTTCACTCTTCTTGAAATATTAGGAGACTAGCGCAGGGCAAGTGCTGTCCCTCCTCCATTATAGCCCTCACTGGGAGTCATCCATTTTCTAGCAGCAGCCTCGTGGGGCCAGGCCAGAGAAAATCCTTGTCCTGAGGTTTATTGAGAATTGTGACACTACTTTATATTTGTGTAGCCAGTTCCACTCCATCATCTCGGCTGGGATGAGGACAATGACCATTTTCTGACATTTGGGTAGGGTGAGAATTGGCCCAGAAAAAAAGGAAGAATGTAGTGCCAAAGAAGCCAGACACAAAAGAGTATATTCTGTATGATTCTATCTATATGAGGAACACAACGAGACAAAAGTAGTCAACCCTGTTAGAAGTCTGGGTAGCAGCTACCCCTTAAGGGAAGGGTGCGAAAAGTTACTGGAAGAGGTCTGTTGGGGCACTGGTAAGGCTCTGCTTTGTGTCTGAATTAGGGTACGTACACTCATGCTGTGAAAAGTCATCACACACATTCATGGATTTTTGAGGTACATATGTTATATTTCACCAAGAAATTTACAATTAAAAAAAAAGAGGAGCAATGAGATAGATGGAAAGGATAGTTGGAGCAGCTCTGAATAGAGAAGGTGAAAGGAAGGAACGGGGGACCCCAAAGAAGAAACAGGAAGGAAATCATTCAATAACCCCGACGCCTGGGTGAGCAGCTCGTCCCTCTGAAGAGGGACTGACCGTGCAGAACTCGTTGTGCCCAGAATACCCCAAGTTGCATCACAAGCCTTTGCCTCTGCTCATCCTGCCTGCTAGCATGTGGTTCTTCCCTCGCTCCCTTGCTTGGCTGGTACCTACCCAGCTTGAACATTCCTTTTGCAAAAGCCTCCTGGAACGCGCATTATCCTCCCACCAATACCCCCATCAGTCCAAGCTAAGTGTCCCTCTCTGTGCTCCTGCAATTTTCCATATAGAACATGGCCCTTAAGAACATGAACTGTTAGCTGGGCATGATGGCGTGCGTCTGTAGTTCCCCCTACTTAGAAGGCTGAGGCGGAAGGATCACCTGAGCCCAGCAGGTCGAGGCTGCAATGGCCGTGAGCATGCCACTGCACTCCAGCCTGGGAGACAAGAGTGACACACACACACACACACACACACACACACACAAAACCATGAACTGTGGCAAACTCGCAGAGGTAGAAAGTAGAACTGTGGTTTGCTGGGGTCGGGGGTTGGGAAAGATGAATGGGGAGTTACTGGTTAATGGGTACAGAGTTGATTATGGGATAATGAAAAATTCTGGAGATGAATGGTGGTGATGGTTGCCCGACAACAGGAATGTTCTTAATGCCACTGAACTATACATTTAACAATGGTCAACAATGGAGGACCAATAAGTGGTGTTGAGAAAACTGGATATCCACATGCAAAAGAACAAAATTAGATCCTCAACATCACACTATATACAAAAATTAATTTAAAATAGATAAAAGACTTAAGGTAAGAGATAAAACTATAAAAAAAACTCAGGAGAAAATACAGGGAGGGAAAGTTCATGACTCTGGAATTGGTAATAGTTTCTTAAATATGAAATCAAAAGCACAAGTAACAAAAGTAAAAATAGATAAATTGGGCGAAAAGCATGTGTGCATCAAAGGACACAATCAACAGAGTGAAAAATCAGCCTATAGAATGGGAGAGAATACTTGCAAGTGATATATGTAATCAAGGGTAGATATCCAGAATATACCAAAAAATCCGTCATAAAAAAATCAGCCGGGCTCAGTGGCTCAGCCTGTAATCCTGCGCTTTGGGAGGCTGAAGTGAGTGGATTGCCTGAGCCTGCGGGTTCGAGACCTGCCTGGGCAACTTGGCGAGACTTCATCTCTACAATAAGTCAAAATGAGCCGGGCGTGGTAGCGCGCACCTGTAGTTTCAGCTACTTGGAAGGCTGAGGCAGAAGGATCGCCGGAGGCCAGCAAGTCAAGGCTGCAGTGGCCGGGAGCGGCCACTTCACTCCAGTCCGGGTGACAGAGTGAGACTCCAACTCAAAAAAAAAAAAAAGACAAATACTGTGTGATTCCACTTATGAGAGATACTTAGTGTAGTGAAATTCACAGAGACAGGAAGAAGAATGGTATTCGCCAGGAGGTAGGGAGCGGGCAGTCAATGGGAGCTTGGTGTTTAACAGGTACAAGAGTTTCAGTTTTGCCAGATGAAAGGCATTCTGGAGATTGCAGAACAATGTGAATGCACTGTTACATGTACACTTAAAAAATGGTTAAGTTGGTAAATTTTAGGTGATGTGTATTTGCAACAATAAAAATTTTTTTTTTAAAAGACTGTGACCTTAGAAAGGCGTGGATGAGTCCTGGCTCTGCCACTTACTAGCACTAGGTCACTAGTGTGACGTTAAAGTCACATGATTTCAGATCTCCTTTCTATAAAATGGGGATAACAACAGTACTTTCTTCACAGTTATACTGAGGAATAAATGAGGTGACGTGTGCAAAATACCTAGCTAGTGTTTGGGTTCAGAAAACAATACCTCAAAAGGAAGACCTAAGCAGAAGTTTCAGAAGCAGAAGTTTTTCTTTGACCTTCTCTGGCCCTGTTGTCTCTCAGTTCCACTCTCCCCCAGGCTAGGCGTAGAAAGTAGAATCCTTCTTGCCCAAGGAGGGTCATAGAAACCAGAACCATTTTTCCTGAAAACCAGTCAGGAATATTTTCCTCTGCCCTATCTGAGCACCTAAAAATATTTTCCCTCTGCCCTACCTGTATAAAAAGGTATAGAAAGATATTATCTGACCTACCTTGTTTGACTATCGGTCCTAAGACCCCATTCAAGAGAGGGCCCTGACCCACACCCACAAGATAGGAATGCTGCTCAGAGAGGCCAAGAAGAATCTAGACAGACAAGCCTTGCTGGGGTTCCCACTCAGTCTGTCAGCATTAGATCATAGCCTTTTTGTCCCATCATATTTCTACACTGCTGTCCACACTTGGTTGAACCTAAGCATAAAAGCGGACAATTGCCCCTATATATTTTAGTCTTCATTCTGAAGGATCCCGTGTATACATGTTAAATAAATTTGTATGTATTTTTCTCCTCTTTTTTTTTTTTGAGTTGGAGTCTCACTCTGTCGGACAGACTGGAGTACAGTAGCCACTCCCGGCCACCGCAGCCTTGACCTGCTGGGCTCTGGCGATCCTTCCGCCTCAGCCTTCCAAGTCGCTGAACTACAGGCTCGCGCTACCATGCCCGGCTATATTTTTCTCTTATTAATCTGCCCTTTGCAACGTGATTTTTCAGCAAAATTTTAGGGGGCCTTTGGCTCCCGCACTTGAACTTGTACTGGATGACTATTTATCTCTTCTTTGATAGTCCTCTTCACACGATATTATATTTTCCTATAGTACCCAGTTTCTCAAACACCTATATCCCAACACTCACACACAGTGTGAACTTTTGAGGACAAAGATGGCATCTAGCTTACTTTGTTTATCTTTGTGTCCCCCAGTGCCTGGCATACAGTGGGAGCTCATTAAATATTTGAAATGAACTGTAGCAAGAGATTTGACAATACAGATAAGAAAACCTTCTCAACATTAATACAGACAAAGAGCAGAACAAGCTGATCAAGTAATTATTTTTATATTATTATTATTATTATTATTTTAGTCAGAGTCACACTCTGTTGCCAGGCTGGAGTGCAGTGGCACGCTCACAGCCACCCCAGCATTGACCTGCTGGGCTCAGGCAATCCTTCCTCCTCAGCCTTCCAAATGGCGGGAACTACAGGCCCATGCTACCATGCCCAGCTAATTTTTTGATATATTGTAGAGACAAAGTCTCACCAAGTTATCCAGGCTGATATCGAGCCCCTGGGCTCAGGCAGTCCTCTTGCCTTGACCTCCCAAAGTGCTGGGATTACAGGCTGGAGCCACCGTGCCCAGCCTATTATTATTTTTTTACTTACTCTGCTGTCCAGGTTAGAGTGCAGTGGCACAATCATGGCTCACTGCAGCCTCAAACTCCTGGGCTCAAGCAATTCTCCCGCCTCAGCCTCCCAAGTAGTTGGGGCTACTGGTGCAAGTTGTCATGCCTGACTAATTTTTTAAAATTGCTTGTAGAGATGAGGACTCGTTGTGTTGTCCAGGTTGGTCTTGAACTCCTGACCTCAAGCAATCCTCCCTCCTCAGCTTCCCAGAGTGCTGGGGTTACAAGGCATGAGCCAGTGTACGCAGTCAGATAATTTTAAGTCCAAAAAAGAAGCCGGGCTCAGTGGCTCAGCCTGTAATTCTGCACTTTGGGAGGCTGAGGTGAGTGGATTGCCTGAGTCCGCAGGTTCGAGACCCACCTGGGCAACTTGGCGAGACCTCATCTCTACAACAAATCAAAAATTAGCCAGGCGTGGTAGTGTGCGCCTGTAGTTCCAGCTACTTGGAAGGCTGAGGCAAAAGGATCGCCGGAGCCCAGCAGATCAAGGCTGCAGTGGCCGAAAGCGGCCACTGCACTCCAGTCTGGGTGACAGAGTAAGATTCCAACGCAAAAAACAAAAAAAAAGACCAAAAAAGAATCTTCACAAACCTGGGTTAAGCTATGTCCTTTCAAAAATGGAAGTACAGAAGGACAGCTTCTGAGTATCTCTGTCAGCCCTTTGTTACCAGGACAGGCCTGGAAAGAGTGCAGTTGGTTATTGAATAATAATTAGTAACTCGTTATTGGACATTGATTGCACATTCGTCATCGACTCATTCATAGGGCCGCTGTCTGACATTTCATTAAGAAAGCATCACATTACAAAGCTCAGGCCTCACTTTCTGCCTGACCTCTCCAGTCTTGATCCTTATCTCTTTAGACTTTCTTGCCCTCCTTTCCATCTACCTATCCTGGTGCCAACTAGTGGGCTGCTTACGCCTGTGGAGCAATGACTCTCTGCAAGTGACTGGTGTCCCCTGACAAACCCTACCCAGTCATGTCCCCTGGACCTGTGCTCTCAGGTGACACCAAAGAACCCTGAGGTAGTGCATTCTGTCTTCATCCTGGTCAGAATATCTTCCTTGAGAGCTATATCCCTGACCCATCTGCTTTTTTTTTTTTTTTTATTTCCTCCTTTTTTCTCAGAACTTAGCTCTCTAAGTGGCTTCACCTACAAGGCTCCAGGCTCTAGCTCATTTAAAAAAACAAATTGCCTTGCTAAAAAAACAAAATCCAAGGTTGACCTTAGAAGACACCATTCTCTTCTTTAACAATAGCATTCACATTACTAAAGACTTCAAGTGTATATTTAAAGCCAAGTGTCAGAACCCAGGATATCCTCATATCCTCTATTTTGTGGGGTCACCTTGCTGCTAATAGTTATATTTAGATGATTCAAAACCTCATCCCACATATGATGGGAAATCCAGCAACTTCCCCCCACTAAATGCCTCTGAAGAGTCTGGGGACTCTCAGAGATAGGGTCTGGGGGGCTCAGGAATGGGATGTTTTCCCTCGTCATCTCCAGCTCCAAATCTTGTTCCCACTGAAGCATATGCATCTCACTGGCACTTTGGTTTCTCTCCATCCTGTGCTGACACAAGCATGCTGCAGCTCCTTAACCAGCAGGGTCTGCACTCACTCTGGGAGTCAGTGTCAGAACTGAATTGAATTGTTGGACAGCCAGTTGGTGTTGGCAAATCAGACAGGAGCCCTTCTGTGAGGGGGATTGCTACTGTGGTGTGTGTACATGTATGTGTGTCTAGGGGATCTGCAACTATGTAGTCTTGGCGTGAGTCATATTTGCAGAATCTCCAAAAGTCATATTGCAGCCAAGGTATGGACACAGTGATCCAAATTCAGCCAAGCAGCTACTTAGGCCAGAGATTGTCCTGGTGCAAGTGCTACAAAAAACACAGGGAATGTTAGTTAGTAAGAAAGGTAACCATGTGTGGGCAGCAGGGCCTACAGTGTCTATCCCTAACCAGGCTATTCCTTGACATGACCTCGGTTGGGCACTCACTGTCTAGCTTTCTGCCTGTTTTTCAGGTCTAGTTCTCCAACTTTCCTGGGATGGTTTTAATTTTAACATATGTCCACAAATTATATGATACTCCTCCCCCTTCAGGAGCTGGGACTTAACTTCCCTCCTCCTGAGAATGGGCTAGACTTAGTGACTCACTTCTCATGAACAGAATATGGTGGAAGGGATGATGTGTGGCTTGTGAGACCAGGTCATGAGAGGCATTGTGGTTTCCTCTCTCTCTCTCTCTCTCTCTCTCTCTCTCTCTCTCTCTCTCTCTCTCCCCCCTTCTCTTTCTCTCTCAGATTGCTGCATAGCTGCATAAGGGCCCCTTGCCAATAGACAATGATGTACTGAGGTTTCCTGTCAACATCCAAGTGAGTGAGCCATCTTGACTACAACCTAAGAAGGCACCCCAAACCACAAACACCCACCTACATTGCTCGGTAATGCCTGACCCACATAAACTATACATTTTGGAATAATTTGTTACATGGCACAAATAGCTAATATATTTCTCCCAGGTTCTTGGAGACTCCCAGTGAATTCCTTTTCTGCTTAAGTTAGCCAGGGTTAGGGATGTTTCTGTTGTTTATAGCCAAGAGCCCTGGCTGGTACCACTCCATATCTTCTTCCTCTACTAATGAAGCTGCCAATTTCCACCCCCAATCCACAGCCCCAACCTCACAAACCCTGACCCTTTGTCAGGCAGGGTAGTTAGGGTTTTCCATGATCTCACCAGTATATCCAAGTTATGTCCTGGAAGCTTCCCCTTTCTCATTAAACCAGCTGTCCAGATATTTTTCTAGTAGTAAAATCATCCTTACCACTCCCTGAGAAGGCCTCAAAGCAGCTGCAGACTGCTGTGGCACTAATTTCTTGCAGCCCCTCTCCCCAAGACACTGTTATCTGTCTTCTATCCTCACCAAGTCGCTACTTCCTTGGCAGTCTCCCATGATCTCCTCCTCTGTGAGTTAAATCACCTGGTCTCAGTCCCCCAGAACTGTCCTTTCTTGGCCTGTATGCAGTTTCGAGCACTATTCACCACGATCCCCTGCTAGAAACTCTCTCTTTCCTCTATTGCCTCAACATAGTATAAGCTGCATATCTGCTCTACCTCTCAGACTGCTGTTTTGCTATTTTTTAGATGATTTCTTCTCTTACTTTCTAAATAATGTGATCCCCACTACCGGAGTTTTCTGCCTCTATGCCCTGGGCCGCCTTGGTCTCTCTCACAGCTCCAGTTCTCAGCTAAGGATGACTCCCCAATCTCTGTTTCTGCAGCTGACTCCTCTCCCATTTCTTTCTGTTCAGTTACTCTAATTAGCTCTGTCACTGGTACCTCAGCTCAACATTGGTCTGCGAGAGCCGGAGCCTGCTCGTCTTCTCTCCCGACTTCCCTCCTTCTATTATTAATGGTGTCATCCTTCTGGAAACCAGGCTCAAATTCCCAGTCATCTATGACACCTCCTCCCTTTTTACTCCCACATCCCCTCGGCTGCTGAGTCCCACTGGGTCCTTCCCTTTGGTATGCCTCACTTCCCGTCCCAGTTATTCAAGCCCTCTCCCCTCTCATACTGACCTCTGTGGGTACCTCTCTATTACCCCTACCTCCCACCTGTGTTCCCCCAATTCATCTCCCCTCAACACAGGCTCTAGAACAATAATCCTAAGGAATAGTCTCCATCCTCTTTACCACCTCGCTTAAAAACCTCCCATTATATTCAACAGCTAGTGAGCTCCTACTGCGTGTGTATCATTTATGATCCTTTGCATGCAACCTACTGGAACCAACTTGTGCCAGTCTCAAGTGGAAAGGGAGGTGGATTACATGGACGCGGGGAAAATGCAGCCAAGCCTCAGAACTGGACTCCACAGTGTGCTTTCTTGCTATCCCCTCTATGCTTTTCTTGGCATCTGCTGCCCCCTCTCCCCCTGCAGGGCCCAGCTCTCTCTGGTACCCAGCCTCTTGGAGGAGATTCCTGTCTCACAGGAGCCAAGGTTTATTTTTACCCTTGCAACTCAAGAGACCAACTCCAAATGGAAATGGAGTATTTCAATTCGTTTCCAATTTGCAGGTGTGCTGGTTAGGAATCTTCTGCTCACAAATGACAGAAACCCAACATAACTAGCTTGAACAAAAGCATCATTTATTGGGCTCTTGTAAACAAGCTTTAGGAAGGGCAGGGTTGGGGCTAGGCCTCCTGGACAGAGAGACAGGGGCTGGCTGTCATCCCCATTCCTCGTCTCTGACTGTGAGCATCCTTTCTTTAATGCAGACCTGCCCTTACCACATGTTGAAGGCCATGACCTCGGATGACACCTGATAAATTGTGCCACCCAAGAAGGTTGCCTCTTCTTCTGCAAATTCCAATTTTTAAAAAATCCTTAGTGAGGACTCTAATTGATCTAGCTTGAGACATGTCTCTACCCTTCATAAGCTCTGAAATAAGACTACCTAGGTTTAAAACCTGGCTCTGTTTCTTAACAACTATGTGACTCTTGGCATTTAAACGTCTCTGAATCTCAGTTTCCTTGTCTTTAAAATAGGGATAATAATAGGACTGATCTCATACACTGTTATAAAGGTTACATTTAGAGTGCTTAGAATAGTGCCTAGAATAAAGTAAGGCTGTTGACAGTAATGACGATGATGATGATGACAATGAAGATAATGACAAGGGAGGAGATTAGAAAAGGAGTAAACTCTTCTTGAACCTTGTGCTTGAGGAGGAAGATGGTCACCAATAGGAGGGTATCTTAGTTTCCAAGGATTGCTGTAACAATTGCAAACTGGTAGCTTAGAACAGACACTTATTGTCTCACAGTTCTAGAGGCCAGAAGTCTAAAATCAAGGTATCAGCAGGGTTGGTTCCTTCTGAGAACTGTGAGAAAGGATTTATTCCTGCCTTTCCCCTAGCATCCGGTACCCTCAGGCATTCTTTGGTTTGTAGATGATGTTTTTCCCTGTGACCACATTATTTTTCCTTTGCATACGTCTGTCTCTGTGTTCAGATTTCCTCTTTTTTTTTGAGTTGGAGTCTCACTCTGTTGCCCAGACTGGAGTGCAGTGGCCGCTCCCGGCCCCCGCAGCCTCGATGTGCTGGGCTCTGGCGATCCTTCCGCCTCAGCCTTCCAAGTAGCTGGAACTACAGGCGCGCACTACCATG